>NC_086320.1:333271137-333571137 GCF_036172605.1 Pelobates fuscus | reverse complement strand
AACCATTCCAATCTATGTGTAATAAAATGCACTAATTATTTCTTTCCTTCTTAATTTGGTAGGTTGTCTACAATAGGTACATTTAAATTCCACACAATTTTTTCAAGAACATTAAATAAAAGTACTAATGAAATAAGTATGCAATGTTTTGTAGTGATGACCAAAATAATGTTTTTATTTAAATAATCTGATATATATATATATATATATATATATATATATATATATATATATATATATATATATATATATATATATATTTTAAATGTTGTTGTTCGAGATATGGTAGTGACACACCGAGCTTGCATGGGCAATACCCTGGAGACATTTACGATCTTTGTCAAAACATGACCCTGTATGGTTCACCTTACATACAGCTCTCAGCTTGATTTACGTTATGTTTGTCAAGCATTGGACTTCACAGAACCCCATGAATGTAATGTCTTCTCCTTAGTGGCTTCTTTGCTCTATACTGAGTTTCCTTTCCCCCTCTATTTCTAACTCACTCTGTCTCGTTTTTAGAATCTGCTTAGATTTTCATTTTATATGTGTTTCCCTCCTTCTTTTAACCACTTTTCTGCTGGAGGGTCCGCAATGAATGTTCTGTGAAGACAATCTCTCAAATTGCTGCAGGCTCATCTCAATCTGCAGCCACAAGGTATAGTAGCAGCAGGGACTGCTTATCAATTATTTGTTGAACTTGTGGTATGTGGGAGAAAACTAAGAGGTTCAGTTATTTAAAAAGAGCCTTTAAAACGTGTTCAGCACATCTACATTTCATCTGTTTAGACATTTTTTATTTTGTGGTTGAAAACCAGCTTCAATCAAACTTCTGAAGTCAACTGTGCTTCATAGCAATAAAATACTACTCATGTCCCTTAAGTAGATTTGTGGAACTGATAAATATGTAATTATATAGGGCAAACACTATATTATTCTAGAATGACACAACATAATTTTTTATTGATGTTATTTCCATATTTCTGGAATCGACCTAATGACTTGCTTTATGATGACATTTAAAGCATTATTATCAGCAAAATATCTTAAACTATTTAAATGTTTTACTTGATTTGTTTTTACTGGTTGGGATGATAATTAGATTACATTATTGATAATAAAACATGTTCCAGTTTTTAAACACAGCTTCTTTTCACGGATAAGTATTACAAAGGGACTCAAGTCATAAAGTGTGGTGTAAATAAAAAGCGGACAATAACACTATCTCACAGCATAAATGGGTATCAGCAAGCCCATCAGTATATAGGTTTGTACTATATTAAAAATAAAAAATAAAAGTTCAAGGCATAAACACCTGCAATACGTCCTACAGGCTGTAATATTGCAGGGTAGATAATCATATGCCATTAATAGTGTTCTAGACTAGCTAATAGTCCTCAGGTCGATATTCTGAAGGATCATTTCAATGTTACTCACTAGAAAGCCACTCTTACTGACATCCAGTAACATTTAGTATAATTTGTGTAATCCACCTGAAAAAAATATGTTTCAAAAAGATGTATCAATGGTCTACCTGTTACTTGCAGATGTTTGTACTACGATGTATTATCTGGATTGTAAGGTAGTATAGCCACCTATGAACTCGCCTATTGAGGCTTGCCTTGACGTGGCTGGTGAGCTTATATATTCAAATGGCCATTGGAATAAAACTAAAGAGCCTCCATTTTGTTTAAATGCGCATGGGGATTTAGGCCAGAGCGCAGGTAACGTTCTCTTTATTTTTTACTATTATTATTATTATTATTATTATTGCCATTTATATAGCGCCAACAGATTCCGTAGCGCTTTACAATATTTTGAGAGGGGGGGATGCAACAATAAATAAGACAATTACAAGAAAACTTACAGGAATAATAGGTTGGAGAGGACCCTGCTCAAATGAGCTTACAGTCTATAGGAGGTGGGGTATTAGAAACATTAGGATAGGAAATATCAAGTAGGAGTGAAGCAGAGCTGGAGGAGAGAGCAAAGCACTATCCCATAGGAGAGCAAGAGACAGGTATGTAAGGGAGAGATTACTCTGGGAGGCCATACGCTTTCCTGAAGAGATGGGATTTAAGGCCCTTCTTAAATGATTGAAGACTAGGGGAGAGTCTGATGGCAGTAGGCAAGTTATTCCATAGGAGAGGAGCCGCCCGTGAGAAGTCCTGCAAGCGTGAGTATTTTAATACTATGTATTTTAAAATACTATGTAAAATACTATATAAAATACTATGTATTTTAAGCTGTTGGATACTAAGCTACTGCTGCTGTAAGCGCGGTGCTTTATCTTTGTGTAGGTAGTATAGTTAGACTTGTGTATCCTTTTGAAAGTGAATGCTGTAGGTGGTCAATTTAATGATTTACCATACATTGGCTCATTAAGGATATGTTACATAGTTATATAGACTGAAAAGAGACATGTGTCCATCAAGTTCAACCTTCCTCACATTAGTTTTTTGCCGTTGATCCAAAAGAAGGCAAACAAACCCAGTTTGAAACACTTACAATTTTGCAACAAACTAGGAAAAAAATCCCCTCTTTAACCCAGAATGGCAGTCAGATTAATCCTTGGATCAATAAGCATTTACCCTACATTGAAAAGTTATATCCTTGAATATTCTGTTTTTGAAAGTATGCATCTAGTTGCTGTTTAAACATCTGTACAGACTCTGATAAAACCACTTCTTCAGGCGAAAAATTCCATATCTTTATTGTTCTTACGGTAAAAAAAATGTTTCTTTGCCTTAGACTAAATCTTCTTTCTTCCAGTCTAAACGCATGACCAAATACCCTATGCAAAGCCCTGTTTGTGAATAGATTTCCACACAATGGTTTGTATTGGCCCCAGATATATTTGTGTAATGTTATTATATCCTCTCAATGTGCTGTTTTTCTAAACTAAAGAGGTTTACATTTGTTAACCTTTCTTCGTAGGTAAAATGTTCTATTCCTTTTATTAATTTTGTAGCCCGCCTTTGCACTTTTTCTAGTGCCATGATATCCTATCTTCAGAACAGGTGCCCAAAATTGCACAGGCTATTACAGATGAGGTCTTACCAGTGATTTATAAAGAGGCAAAATTATATTCCCATCCTGAGAATTAATGCCCCTTCATATACATGCTAATACCTTACAGGCCTTAGTCACTGCTGATTGACATTGAACATTGTTGCCTATTTTGTTGTTTATAACAATTCCCAAGCGATTCTTGTGTGTTGTTATCCCTAATTTACTGCTTGTGCATTCTATACTCCAAAGTGCATAACTTTGCATTTTTCTACATTAAATTTAATCTGTCATTTGAGTGTCCAGTCCCCCAGTCTATCTAAATCCCTCTGCAGCAAAGTAATATCTTGCTCACATTGTATTACTTTACAGAGTTTTGTGTCATCTGCAAACACTGAAACATGACTTTTAATGCTTTTCGCAAGATCATTTATAAACATGTTACATATGTTAAACATGTCCCAAAACAGAACCCTGAGGGACACCACTTGCCACCTCTGTCCAGCTTGAAAATGTACCATTAATGACAACTTTCTTTACCCTATTTTTAAGACAATGTTCTATAGATGTTACATTGACCTAGTTCCAGGGTGCATGGTCGTCACACCGTGTTTTCCTTTGAGTACCATTTTAGAACACATTGTATTAGAGCTACCTATCTTGGTTGGACATCTAGCATATAGTCAATTGGTATGAAGATGTCTCTGAAGAAATCACGTAAGCCACCTAGAAGCATAGATAGGGATATTCCATAAATTGATAATTGTTGGGAAAAAAAATCTTTATGTCAACTCTGTTATCAGAAACTTGAAATTCACTTTGAATTTATGACTGTTCTCACTATATTAAATAATCCTGTAATAGCCACTAAGCGTAGTAATTATATATTTTTTCTTTTTGTACAGTTGTTACATTTTCTTTCTACCTAAAACACTTTATAATGTTACTAATGTTCTATTTTGTTCTCCTTCTGTTATTTTGTATTTAGCTCTATTTTTCAAATTTTCATATGTCTAATTTACCTTCTGTAAAGTCTACCATTAAGACACCCCCAGCCTCATTTGGTGGATATATTTGGAGATCTGTGTGGTGGAGTTCCTATTGCTACATATTTAAGGATGGCATTTAAAGCGTCTCTGTCAACAAAAGTAATCTTTACCTAATCTACTGTTATATAGTTCCTTGTTTTTTAATTACGTTAATTTTTTCCTCAAGTGCTGTAGTTTTCAAAAAGTATATATGAAAAACCAGGATCTAGTCTTCCATATGTATAGTAGCCAAGATGTCAAAACTTAACAATGGTTGGGGCATAAGCAATTATCTGTTACAGTATAATTATAAAGATATGAGGGAAGGAAAACCAAAAGGGAAAAAAAAACATGACAGGGTTGCTTAAAAGCTAATATAGGGACTAAAGCTGTATCTGTTGTATTTACAACTTTAATTATAATGGGAATGTGACAAACTCCCCTTTTCCAGTGAGTTTGCCACGAGTTCCTGGAGGAGCCTGCTTGCCAGTCTCCTGCCCACAGACTATGGACCTTGTATAATGTGATATACAAGTCTTCATTCGTGTATTTGGAATATATGGTTCGGGAATCGAACAGCCGCACGAGATCACCCTGGAGCTTGTTAAGCCTAATTGCTACATAGAACACTGAGGTGGAAATTGTTACTAAGTGTTCTTCTGGGTGGCTGCAATTCCTATGAATGACCACAAGGTGGCGGCCATCTTGTTCGCATGAACACAGGCAGTTTTGGAATCAATCTCATGGAACTAAAATCGGACACAAACTCCTGAACACCGCTGGACTTCCATTATCGCCTGCGTTCGGTTCTACACAAGTTGGAAAGGCACTGTTCGGTTGAATCGTTCATCTGATCAAGGAGAGCAAGCTCCAGGGTATGACCATTGACTATGTTCGGTAGTTTGTTCGTTTTTAAAATACCGAACTAGACCGACCGCTAGCCCTGATTCTATGGAACTGTTTTAGGCATGGGACCATGCGTGTGGTCGGTCAAAGAAATGACTTCCAGGAAATTCCTGAACCCCTGAACTGATCTGGGTGATTTCGGATATGTTGGTCACCCAGATCAGGGCTATCTGGGGATGTATGTTTTATGTATTTTTAGGGTGTTTTGGAAAAAGTATGTTTTTTCTGTGCTTGGAGATAATTGGATTAGATTAGTACAGTTCCTGATCTAATTATCTCCCAGGCACAGAAGAAGGATTATCTGATTTTGTATGGAAGTGTCCTGGACCTGAGAGCCAATGTAACTGTGTATTTGTGCCTACTGTGGTTTACTCTCAGGTCCAGGGGGGAGTGCCCCTTGCATGGGGACATGCAAAAAAGGCCAGTTGTGGCTGCCATTAAAGTATTCCAGCTTGTACTCCCAGAACTATGTGTCGTCTGGTTACTGGTAGGGGAAAGGGTTATTCTTTCATCACTGTTCCAGTGTAGAGGATTCAACAGGGTAAGTCCTTGTAAGGACTAGAGCTCCCAGGACTGTCGTCCAGTGCCTGGGGGTTTCTAGAGCGGATTCCCCATTCGGCTCCAGAAGAGAGCGATTCCAGGGCCCCAGTCAAGCCACGGCGACTGTGGGCTGCGGTTTGTCCCCTGTTCCAGCTAGGAAGCGGTCGTTGGCTGAGGTATCCAACCGGGGTACAGGGAGCTCCGCTAGAGGGAATATAATATTGATGGTTTTGTTCTGGTTGTAAGGCTAGTCTTTTATAATATGTGCCTGCAGTTCTGGATTTATACCCCTCCCATTACCTTTTCATTTGAATATCATTGTCTGTAGTACTATTCTAGTCACTGTAGTACATGTTTTTGCTTGTGACATTTTTCATTTTTAACACACTATGTATTGTTGACCTATAAGCTAGCTTGACTTATTGACATTTATATTTGCATGACACTGAATTTTTTTTCTACTATGTTTTAAAGATCTTTTGTAATACTCAATACAATGGGATAGTTTTGTTTATTCTGTTTTTGTTAGTCACTGTGACAAACCAATGTAAAGATCCAGATAATTTTGAACCTTGGATCAACCTCTAGATTTCTTGTTGTTGTTGAATGTCATGCTCATGCATGTAAATTCTGTTAACTGTAGTAAATATTACTGCTGAAAACTTGTTTATTTTAAATCTCAGATAATTTTTTAGTTGCACAATAACCACGCCAGGCCTCTATTTTGTGTTTGTTTTTTGTTTTTTGTATAGAATGAATAATTTGTTCTCCATATGGGTTCAGTTGATTAATATTCTCAAAAGAAAACACAAAAGTAAAAGCTAAACGACTCGCCTCACAAATACATCAATAAAATCACAAGATAAAATGTTTTTAACATAGATTTTTTTTAAAGCCATAAATAAGAAAAAATTAATACCTTTCTGTAGCAGTACTTTGCATATTTTCCCAGTTCTGAATCACCTTAGCCCATGTTCTATGGGACAATCAATGAGTTTGCTCTTGTGTATAACATCGCAGTCATTTTCTCATTAATTTGTTATATCTCAGTCATTGCTTAGACACAATGAATATAAATGAATGAAACCCAATCACAAAAGTGAATAGAAGTTGCAGCTCCTTTTTTTTTTTTTTTTAACATTCTTTTATTTTCTCATAAATTTTTATCACAGTCAACGATTGTGATTGCTCCACTTACAGCTGTATTACACGAGTCCTGCCCATAGCTGCATTACACACAAGTGCTATTTAAATCTAGAGAGAAGAGGTTTTTGGGAGAGGTACAGTTGATCATATTTCAGGTCAGGGTAATATTGAGTAAATTCAGACCGGCAGCATATTCCCCTGTCCAAATCTCAACAATTCTCACTATGCATATTAATCCAGGTAAGTTATTATACAACAAACTTTTATATGTATCAAAGTTGGCCAGGCACCTGGAGTGTCTCCTTAAGGAAAATGTAACAAGACAAAAATTACACTTTTATTCAATGCTGCACTTAACCAGAGTACATCAGTGTTCATACTTACTCACTCCCAACTGTGCAGGCTTTCATGGTGTTCTGATCTGAACACAGCTGGAACTGCGGGAAAGACAGTGGCACTGAATGAACACATGTGACACAAGAGAAGAGACAGAAAAGACTTGCACTCTTGGTGGTATAACGGGCCCACTTACTTGGAACTGTGTAGTACTCTATGTACTGCTTAAAAAAAAATCAATTATATTATCTAAGTAGAATTGTATAGGACTTCTTAATTTAACATACATTATGCCTGTAACCATGTTTATGACTGTTTTCAAAAAAATACACCATTGAATTTTTCCTATTTTTAAAATTGTTAGCTGACATAAGCAATAATTATATAATCAGGATGCAAATGATGATGTCCTGCCTTCCACCCTAGATATTTTATACAGAAGTGCAATGCCTTCATGGTTTTTTTTGTTTGCTTGTTTGTTTGTTTTTGTTTGTTTTTTGTTCTGTGACATGTAGTTCTTCTAACAGACAGTTTGTGGAGATACAGTTACTGATATAACTAACATTCTTGGAAACAAACAAACATGGTTTTCTACCTGCATCTGACTCAAGGTGCATGTAAATGACTGAAAGACCCTGTCATATACTAAAGGTAAAAATTTGTTTTATCTGGTTCTTGGTTTCCTGACTAAAGTGGTTTCTAATCATCATCTTAGTTTTCAATTCAATATTTCTAGACTAATCACATGCTTACTTGGTCTTAGTCATCTTTACCCATATATTAATTGAATTGCAGGTTGCATTTTTTTCTCCCCATTATAGTATGAGCTTCTTCATAGTTTATGGTTGTAACATTTGGCTAATTAGTAGATTGGGGCATTTTTGGCAAGAGCATCTTTCTGCAGCATTATGCATATTTAATTTTGTTAAACTCTATTTTATTGATGTCATGTTCTGCCAGCATTACCGCTACCCTGACACTTCCGGGTAGACAGAGCTTGGCCTCACCCCCTTCCCTGACGTGGTCTCCCCACGCTACATAGGGAGACCGCGCCAGATTCAAAACGCTGGATTATTGAAAAGCTTTACCGCGAATCTCAAAACCGGCTAGCAAGAATCTTCTACCCTTTATGTGTATCGAACCTGGACTGGAACCTGTTTACCCACTCTCTCCTCACCTCGACCACGGAATGTAAAAGGACCTTCTCTTCCTGCTAAATCCCCTCTCCTCCCCGGAGGAGAATTTAGGCAAACCTGAACTACCACCATTAAAAAGCTAAGTAACAATATCAACCGTAATTGGATTCTGCCTGCTTGCAAGTCTGCTTACTTCTATAACGCCAAACTAACTATTACCTGCTGCAACTTACAAATCTTAATTTGCTTTGATTCCATGGACTGGCAATTTCCTTTCTGCTATACTGCATGCATATCAGAAGCTGCTTACTCCGTTTAACAAACCTCCACGTAATTAAAGATACAGTACCTGTACTATTCTCTACTATCCTAGTCATTATTCTAAATCCTGAGTTATCTGCAGTTGTGTTCCATATAAATTCATGTAAGCATTACAATTGATAGGGAAAAGATATGCCCATGTAAATGCTGTCTTGGATAATAACCAGAGAACTTATGGCAAGTTTTAAGGGACATGGAGTGGGGCCAATGCTTATTCTTAACCTCTCACACGCTCATGGTCATTGAGTGACTTCCAGATATGGACAGCTTCTTGATAAATTTATGATAAAGCAAACATAATATCATTTAAAAGAGCATTACAGATATGGGGAACATGCTCATACTTACCCTTTGGTATTTCTGTCACTTAATAATAGTGATAATTAGTTTGATAGGTTGCGTTGATATTCACTCTTAAGGCTCTCTAACAGTCTTGAAAACTGAGTAAAATATACAGGTAGGAGCTCATTGATCACTATTTAATTAAATGATCAAATGGTTCTCTCTTTTTTAATTTTTTGTAATTTTTTATTTTTTTATTTTTGTAGTGCATAAGAATATTACAACAAGCTTTAGGTACCCCAACGGAATTCCTCAGGCATATTATTACGTTTCACATGTGGGGTAGATGAGGACACAAGCACAATTTTTTTTTTTAAACAAGCGTTAATAGGTAGTGGGGATAGAAAACGAGTGTGACATGCTAAGATAAGTAGGTTAAATATTTCAACTTAGAGAGGTAGTCATAGGTCGATGCTTTTTGCTTTTTGGGTAGCTGCAATAACTGTGGGAGATGATCTCTCCCCATAGACTCCCATAGTTAATCATGGCTATGCTCAGTGAAATGAAGTTGGCACACCACAGGGGCTGAGCTTGCGGTTTTGCAGTGCACATACTAGTGGAAGTGGGTCCGTCCCTGGAACATATCTGACAAGTGTCCTCTTGAGTGTCTGCTAAGCCGATACCCTCCATAGGCTTAGTCTAGTCCTGCTGTATACAGGCTGACTGCGCGCATCACGGTTTCATCACGGCTGACCGGGAGGCACTGTATGGCACACCAGGGAGAGGATGCGGTGTCTGGCGTTGGTAAGCGGCTCATTGGACCGGCTTGATAGTAGGTTTGCGCGTGTGTGTTGCTGATGTCAGCCCCCGTGGTGTGAGCGCTGGCTTGATGTGTCTCCATCTCTTCTGCCGGAGTCGAGGTCCCGCCCTGGGTTTCTAGAGGCAAGTGTCATGCTGGGGCACTATGTGCCGTGCATATATCAGGCTGCCATGTATATCGGGCCAGCTTGTGCCAATGAGCTGCGGTGAGTGCGGGGGAAGTGCTGGTGGTCCCTCTGGCAGTGGCACTTGTGCACATAACCTCTGCCATTTTAGGTAAGGAGTCTGGGCTGCATGTGGGGATGGCATTGTCGCTGGGTCTCGAATATGTTGTGGTGAGTGGGGCCACAGGGTGAGGACCCGGATCACCCCCAACGGTCCAGAGCTGGGGAACAGGGCCAGTTCAACATAGCTTCTGACTGCATACAGGGCACTGTTAGACAGGATAGTGGAACAGCAGCCGTCCGCTCCACTCACCGCCAGAGTAAGCCTCATCTGTGACAACGTAGATTTCCCCTCCAAGGGACTAAAACTCCAGGAGTAAGCCTCGCTTTGGATTCAGTGCCCCATGCACACTGAGCGTCACAGCTGCTGGTCAGCAAATAGGTGAACAATTGTCAAGATTTGTCAAGATTATTAGATTGCAGAAGCTGATCTCTCTTGCTACCGTCCAGCATGGCGGTTCCGGACGTGCCCATGGTTCTCTCTTTTCTAACATTTGATAACATTTGATGTATGCATTGTGTAATCATTAGACTACTTCTGACTTTTCCACTATCTAAAATATCACTAACCGCTTAATGACAGTGTGATGTTCCAAATACTGCCAAAACAGGTCTTTAGTTCCCATTGACAACATTGTGTATTATCATGACTAGCAGAACTAGATCACTGATAACTCTGGGGAGATCCAAGTATGATATTCGGGACTTCACTCTGCCAGCTAGGACCAAATTTAGTTTCCTAACACGAACCAGTTAGATGCAATAAACACGTATGTGTGTAGTCACAAATAGGGGAAATAAGGTCTAAAAATGTTTCTATTCTGCTTTCCAGTATATTCTCCAGTGACTGATCACTCTGCCATTGTGATCAGGCAGCAGTCTCAGCCTATTATCATGAAAATCCTTAACAAACTAAACAATGCATTTTGATAATAAGGTTGCAAGTAAAAATTATCCTAGGTAAATACCCTAGAATGCCTTCTTTTGGAAATAAATGTAATTTTAGATTCAGTTAATACTACCAAACACTTTCTTGAAGAAACAGGAATAAACTACCTGTAATTTATAACATGCAACCCACATAAATAGATACAAATGGACAGCATATATAACATTCTAATAAAACTATGACAACTAGATGAATGTGTTTAAAGTATTTTCCTCTGTAGAAAGTAATACTTTTTAAATTGCCATAGTTTTGAATTTAGAAATTTTGATTTTTTTTTTTACATTTTCATCAAAAAAGAAAAAGGAAAATCATCGCTAAATACATACATAGCAGCACTAAAAGTGATCAAGTTAAATTTTTTTCTGTGAGATAAAAAAAAAATCACATTAAGAAAGCGGACATTTTTGTATTTCCTTCGAAATGAGAATGTATCGATTCAATTTTTAGTTTAGTTCTCTTCTTCGTTGTTTATCTGCTATCTTGGGAGGTGAGCAATGTCTTTCCACCGCACTCTTGCCGAGCTTTTCAGATGAATTGTCTTGTTCATGTGATGTTAAGTTTGATTTAGCTGTTCTGTTTGCTCAGCTTTCAGACACATTATTTGAACGTTGACATTGTATCATTTTCTAGTAAATTTTGTAAAATATATATTTCTATTTCCATGTGTTATATATTATTTTTATTCATTTACAGCTACTCTTTTGTTTTGGTATATTGTCCTATTACACGCAGAAAATATGTCAGATTATTGCAAATCATTTATAAATTGTGACCGTGTGATTTTC
Source organism: Pelobates fuscus (assembly GCF_036172605.1). Taxonomy (NCBI): domain Eukaryota; kingdom Metazoa; phylum Chordata; class Amphibia; order Anura; family Pelobatidae; genus Pelobates; species Pelobates fuscus. Next base: position 333,559,656 of record NC_086320.1, on the reverse strand, counting down.
GTGTCCTTCAAAACCATTTTGACAATATAAACTTGTGGGTTTTATAACATGCTCTTGACTGCAGATCGGTTTCCAGGTTCATGTTGATGTCTTTCATCTTTTTGACAGCATGCATAGGGATTTACTAGAATCCGTGTTAGTTTTAACCAGTGTAATATACTCCTTTTTACCCTGTGTGTCAAATGTTAGACAGACAGTGACTGCAGGGCATTAAGTCTGCTTCCGCACTGCTGCTAATACTGCCTGTCACCTCCGAGAATAGGTGTTGATCATCAGACCTGACTAGGTTGCTCGAATGACAAACATTGCACTTGTTATACACTGCAAACCATCTCATCAACTTAAAGGGATGTACTTTAAAATGTAAATGTGGACCTTTACGCATTGTAATGTGTATTTGTGTAGGTGGCTTTGAATTAAGCACATATTTGTAAGAAATTAGAATCTGAGAATGAACAACTGGCATTGCTGATAAGGACATTTCTCCTTTTCCCTAGGGCACATGGATCATGCGTGAGGCAGTTTTCATTCTACATAACCATAAATCCTCTTTATCTAGCGATACTTTTTACAATTACTATCATGAAATCCACTGTATTATATTAGAACATAAAATGAAAGTGAGAAAAAAAATCTGCTTGAAGCTTGCTTGCACATCTTGTGGAGACTTCATGTTCTACCTTTAGATAGAATTAATTTTATTTTGTAAGTTGTGTATGTTGTAATTTTATATGTTGTAACAATTAGGGGCATTAAATAAGAAGTTTAGACACTATAATCAATGGTGCTGATATAGTGGTTATGAGGCCATAAGACTACATGTACCATGTACTATCCCTCAAGCTTTTGGTAAAATCTTTTATTTTTATTTTTTGGCTGATGCACTCAATGGCTTTATAATATGTATGAAATTGATATTGCTAATGCGTAAGTGTAAATGTTGCATTAGCAATTGCCAAACTGGGGACCATACCATGAATATCTCAGGGATTCTCGGTTTTAGTAAAATTCAAAAACAGGTTTAACCAATGAATAGCACACACAGCTTAAAGGCATCATAAACACTACATCTATATTTAATTAGTGGGTATTTAAAGGGACACTACAGCTTAAAAACACAAAAATTAATTTCTAATGCTATAGTGTCCTGTACCATTTTAGGGGTCCAGCCCCCCTCCGAGTGCATGAACAAGTTGAGATTTAATTACTTTTTCTTCATCGTCATGCTGCTCTTTCCACAGCTGCCCCGCTTACTCAATCTTGATGATCTCAGCCAATTGCACTCTTGGGGCAGAAGAAGTGCCACTAGTGGCTGTCTGAAAGACAACCACTAAATGTGTGTTAACCATGCAATTTAAACATTGCTGATTTTATAACTGCCACTGCGCCTAGACCAATGCATTGAGATTAAGTGGTCTTGCTGCTTTTAGTGGTCCTTTAAGGGAAACTCCAAGCACCATCGCCACTATATATTATTGTTATTGATTCAAAGGTTAATTCTGCTTTCTTAAACCTGTTAATACATGGTAAAATCCTCCAATTTGTTCACAGACTTTCATTGCACAGAAAAAAGAGGAATTCAGGGGAACACCCGGAACATGCATTTCTCATCAGTGGTGCTACAGTAAAGAACATGTATAGAAAATGCAGATTAAGGAACAGTACACACACAAAAAGGCTACCTAAAATCATCTGTCTCAGCAAACAAATATGGGGATTCAGTTCCATCATTTGGCCATATTGTGTTAATCATACCACTATGTCACAGTACCCCAAGATCGGTGGGTCCTACACAAATTTTAACATGAGAGACAAACTACTTAAATAGTGCTAGTGCTAAAAGAATATAACTAAAACTAAGGTGCATTTAAATAATCAATTGCAAGTGCATTGTTAATATGTATCAAAGTATCTGTATGAAAACAATTCAGCAAATAGGGTGCCATAACTAAATAATTCAAGTGCAAGTGCTTTAATGTATACATTACCAATGCATAAAATAAATCTACTCTGTATCAAACAATATTGTTAATTTGTTATTGCTATCTAAAACCTCCTGAAATGAATCTTTTCCTGTGCTTACCTCCAAAGGGGAATATGAAGCAGACGGGTGGGGTGGGTTGCTCAACCCAAAAGGAATCTGGTCTATACTCCATACATAGAAAAAAGAAGGATTGTGGGCACACCCAAAACATGCATTTTCCACTGATATTGGGGTACTGTGACAAAGTGTTGATCTAAACACAATACCGCCCTATGGTTGAACTGAATCCCCATATCTGTGTGCTGAGATAGGTGATTTTTAGTAGCCTTGTAAAAATTTAAAACTGTATCTTTGTGTGCACTGTTCCTTAATTTTGTATAAATTTTAGCCTTTCATTGCATGGCATGAGCACCCAACGACTGTTCAAATGCCTGCAAGGTGCCTGGAAATCTCCAATTGGAAATGGTCGGACAACAACTGGAGTGACTGCACCCAGTGTCCTGGCATCATAGCCACTATCATAAACTCCAGCCACATTTGGGCAGCAGTCATAGACTGTGAGTGTTATGCCTCGTTTCCACTGAGCGGAACGGTTCGGTACGGCACGCTATTTTGAGAAAGTGGCCCATACAACTGAACCGCACCATTCCTGGTCCCCCTTCAGATGAAGGTCCATAGGAAATGGTACGGTACGGTTAGGGTGGAGCTACTAGCATCACACCATACAATGCATTGATTGGCGGACAGGAAAACCTCAATGCTCACGACAAATGACACGCTAGGCATTTGGTCTAAACCCCGCATGGCCCCTGCAGTCTGGCTTGCAGTGGAAATGCTCATCTGAATAGGCTGGACCATTCTAACCCTTCAGAACTATACCGACCCGAACCATTCCGCTCAGTGGAAACAAGGCATTAGAGGTAGCTTAGCTGATTTGATTCTTATATGCTTCAGTTACAGGTAGATACGAGGAACTATGTCACCCTGGTGACAGCCTTATTTTCCACCTGCTCTGAGCTCTGAAGCAACAGTAAAGACTGGAATTGTGTACGTGTATCGTAGTGTTTGACCAAGTGTGGTAGGATTAACTGCTGGAATGTTATGTAACAGGCTCTCTCTGTCCATTCTTTGGAATGAAATAAAATTGGAAACTTTTAGTAAATTACAATTCTTTCATAAACATAATTAATAGACACAGGCCAGAGAATGGTATGTTATGGAAAATAGAGAAATCTATGTGACAATTTCTAACCCCTTAACGACCAAGTGCTACACTTTTCCGTTGGTTTCTATATGGTCCCTGTAGACTTTATTCCAACACGGAAAGTTCTACTTATTTAACATTGAAAATGCAATAAAGCTCTTCTGTAATTATTTGTGTTGGTCATATTCTGGATTAAGACTTTTAAAGAATAGACTCTCATAAGGCATAAATTGTAATTAGGCTTAAGGGGCTAGTTTATCTTTATCTTAAAGTATATTTTTGGTAACGGGACAAATGCACATATTTTTCCTTTGCTAGAATTTGGAAAGTACAGATAGCCTCAGTGATTTACAGCTCCTTACACCCTTTTTTAAATTATTATAATTCTGTAAATCAGTTTTGTTGAAATGTTTTAAGCCTAAGGCCAGATAGATTTTTTTTTTTTTTTTTTTTTTTTTTTTTTACATGCTATAATTGAAGATCTTCTCTTTGTATTGCAGGATTACTTCCTGACTTTTAGCAAATCTTATGACACTATAACAATCTGCATTACCCTTATCTTGTGTTATGCTACAGCCTTTTGTGTTTATATCATTCATTTGATTGTTGCAATGTTTATAAACTAACACTAATTGTCATATATCAGCCATCAAAGATCTGGAAAGTCCGATTTTTTTTTTCTTTATTTAATATGGTGTGTGTTTAGATTCTTGTAGTATTTTCCAAACATTTTTGTTTGTCTTAAGCCCACAAGTCTGTCGTTCTAAATAGTTAACTTTTGCTTACATTCATGAATTATTAATTTTATGCTGATACCTTGAACACAGCAGAACTGACAAAAAGCCATCCTTTTTATTTATATCGGAGTGATGCATTTTTATGCTGAGTCAAGTTGTATTTTAAGTTACAAGTAACCTAGAGAGCGAATTCTGGGAAAGGCCTTATTGACTCTGGATCTGTTCATATTTAATCTTTTCTTGCAAAGACAGCCTGAAGACTGCTCTGATTTGTGCCTTGTCAGCCACTCTGTACAATAAAGGAAAGTATGGGCGTTTTTATTTCCCCTTCAGATTCAGCATTCTTTACTTAACGCTTTCACTGCAGAGTAAACAAAGTTCTGTCTCAGTGAACTTGAATGTCAGATGTTGTTGCTATTTAGCCCCTTATATTTCACACTAATATGAGGTGTATAAAATTGGGCCCATCTTTCAGTGATGATAGAGAATTGACTGGGCAATATATATACGCAGTTATTATGACAGATAACAAAAAACTGTTTTATTCTGTCATCCATAAAACATGTAGATGATAGGTTCAGCTTCGAGTATACATATTTAATCTCTATATTGCGCTATGCTAGGAAATATATAGATTAAACGGTTTACTTAGCTGGAGATCGCTAAGATTGGTAAAATGTGTTATTCTATATGTAATAGCTCACACACATAAAGAGATCTGGGTATGTAGATCCTAGTGCCTTTTATATGAGTCTTGTGCAAAACCACAAGTGGATTAATGTGTGCTGGTTTTAAGTGAACTGTCATGACGGATTGGAATAAATGTAGCAAATAAAAGTGTATAGTTAAAAAGATACTCTAAGCACCAAGACAACTTAAGCTTAATGAATCAGTTTTAGTGTGTAGATCATCCCTTATTGTCTCGCAGCTCAATTCTCTGCAATTTTGGAGTAAAATCCAGTTGTTTATGCAGCTCCAGCCACACCTCCCCTGACTGTGACTCACATAGTCATCAGATGTAACAGCACAGTGTGTTTAAGTTCAAAATTCCTTATTGCCTCCTCTTCTAACTTAACTACAACCACACACAAGCTCCTGCAGACTGTAGAAGGTTTTTAACAGAGCAGAAGATAAGAAATTCTAAATTAAACAGACTGTGCAACAAAGGGCATTTAAAATGTGTTGTTTCTTTACAGGAAATGTTTTGGGAGAATGTGTAGGTCATATGCAGGGGAGTGTGGCAAGGGCAATGTAATTTAACTATTAAATGGCAGAGAATTAGGCAGTGAAATTTAGTTGTATGATCTATACACCAAAATCAATCCATTAAACTAAAGTTGTTTTAGTGCATATTATTTCCCTTTAACCAAGACCTAGTTTATTCCTTTGGTTAGCTTGTAAAAACTGCAGTATAGGTAAAACTAAACTGCCATATATACATTTGTAAGCATGTCTAATGAAAGGCATTTCAAAGATGTTACATGAAAACCTTATTAAATCTTACAATAATGTATGTCTTTAGCTTAAGCAGATGTGTAACAATCTTTGGCAAACAATCCATGAAGTTACAGGCTTGAGTGTATCCAGGAATCAAAGGTTGAAGAACTGTACTTCATTGTGTTTGAACAGCAAAATAGCAGTAACAGACTGGAACTGCACTGTATCCCTTTTCAGGATACACTATCACACTTCTTTGGTCACATGACTCTCTATCTGAACTAGGCTGTAATTATAGCAAACAATTACCACTTGGGGTTCAAACATATTAACTTCATTATGGACAGCAGAGTGTTGAATAATGTAAATAATGTTAACGAACGATAACTGTGCACATTTTTTGTAGTAGCATGCAAACGAAAGTTAATTGTGTGGGAGTCACATGTCTGTTGCAACCATTGTTAATTTCTTGTCTTTTTATGTCATGTTACTTTAGTATTATAATTATTATTATTTACAGTAAAATAACATTTTAGGCCCAGTCCCCTCCCCATCCATGAAAGGGTTTACAAAACCCTTTCTTTCACTTACCCGATTCCAGTGCCGATGTCCCTTAGTGCTGGGTTGGGCTCCTCCTCCAACGTCAACCAATGGGGGAACCTAATGCGCATGTGTGGAGAGCACTGTGCTCACTGACTCAATGCTTTCCTATGGGATTTTGCTTGATGCTGGATAACCTCATGCAAGAAATGAGGAGTCCAGCGTCGATTCACAGAGTCAAACTCTTTGTAAGAGCCACTAGAAGCAGTCTTAAATTAACCCTGCAATGTAAACATTGCAGTTTCTCTAAAAGGGAACAGGGACACTGCTCCAAGACCGCTTTAATGAGATGAGTGGCCTGGGTGCTTATAGCGTCCCTTTAACCCCTTAAGGACACATGACATGTGTGACATGTCATGATTCCCTTTTATTCCAGAAGTTTGGTCCTTAAGGGGTTAAGTTAGTAAATATATAAAAAATAGCTATGCCAAGCACACATGAACTACATTTTAACAAATGTGTAATAAGCAAACAACATATAATAAACTCAGTATAGCATATTGTCTGTGCATTACTAGGAATTCTAATTCAGAATTATAATTGCATGTGATAATCTTCCCTTAGATAAAAAGATTTTGATCCATCAGGATCAGGGTTTTTGACAGCTCACATGTTAAATATTGTAAGTCTGTACCTTGTGCTGGCTTTTCCTCCTCCAAAATGAAATCCAAAAGTGGAAAGGACAGCCAAACAACTTCACTCACAAATGATGCACTGGTGTGTTGGAATCATGATATGCCTCTACATCACTTTGGGGTGGAGTAGCTGTCCTCTCAGTTGTTATCATATACCTGTCACATGTCATATATGTAGTCCTTCAGAAGGTCAAAAAATACATTGGGATTACATTTTCAGTTATACATTTGTGCCATGTGCATGTAGAAATGAAATACATACATAACTGACATCATGTCATGTTTTTCATGAGATGTGCACTTTAACAGTTCACTGGCTCTCACACCCAGACATCTAGCTCTTCATGTTGCTTTGGCACATATGGGGAAGACTTGTTATTATCACAAGCAATGTATGATCTTTTTATACACTTAAATTGCATATATTGCTAAATAGAATTTCTCATCCACAGAAATACAATCATTATATTTTTTTTAGTACTTATTAAGAAGGAAGTTGTCATCAACTGCAATATTATTTTAATCAAAATTGAATCCAATACAAAGTTTTTGGTATTATATATAGAACATATAATACCAAAGTTTTCTTATTAAGAAAAAGGAATTGCTATCTTTTTGCAGCTTCTTCCTCTAATTAAATCTTTTTTTTCTTCTTTTTATTAAAATATTTTGCTCATTCTGTTCTTGCATTCCATTAAAAGTGATAAAATGTTTCCATTATAAGTTACTTAGATCTACACATTATCTATTTGTATAGATATTTGTGTTGGAATTGAACTATATTTACAGATATACTTACATGCAATCACTGAGTGCTCTAATCTTATTACCACATTTAGAAAAAAAAGGATTGCTGCTCACAAACAAGTGTAGATGATCAATAGAGCGTTTGTTGCTATTTAAATCTTTTGCAAATTCCTTGTCACCCATGAAATGCTGTGGCAAACAGGTACATTGTTGGATAAACCAGACACTGTTTTCTTTGTCTCTGATGCTCTAGAACTGTACTAGTATATCAGGTCAAAAAATATTGTCTAAAGAAACGGAAAGGTGTCAATAAGTAAATTGTATCCTTTATCCTACATCCTAGTATAATTTGCTACTGAAACCATTAGACTTTGTTTTGATACAAACTACAGTTAGCCCCGAAATTGGGAGACGAATGGGTGAACGGTTGAATTCCTGACCTACGAGCCAAAATGTACCTGAATCACAAACCAACCGAAATGTGCAATGAAAGAGCAGGTTTGTTTTGATTCTTGACTCTGGATTCCGTCCGTAGCTCCAAAAATAGAGATGATTGATGGCTAGGAGATAGTCACTAAATGTTGATTTTATTCAAAGATCAAGTGAGAAGTGACCAATAGAAGGAAGAAAAGAATGAACAGTAGAAAAAATCTGTATGTCATATATTTAATTAATATATAATATAAAAATATAGATTTATTTTTTCTTACTGTTCCTCCTCTTTTTCCCACTAGTGGTTACTTTGTCTCACCTGGTCTGTGAACCAAATGGCAGGACAATGCCATAATATATTATGTATATATTTTGCGGTACACTGATTTACCCATTTTCTTACCCTTTTTGTTCATCTGATTCGGTTCCAGAATCAGTTTTTCAGTACTGAATTTCTGCTTCGCTGAATCGAGATATGGTAGAAGTGCTGAGTTCCTTCCCTGAATAAATTATTATAAATCTCTTTGCCTCACATGTCCTGCTGGCAGTGGCCCAAGACATTGTGCTCTCAGGGTCCAAGGACAAAATGTTATCCTCCTTTCCACTAAATGACCAATTCCTGAAGCCACTTACATACAATGCACCAGTCATACGAAATACATTACAACATAAAATTACATTTTGTTTTGCTTGAGTGTTCTTCCACAGGCAATATTCGACTCGAGAAATAATGTTTCCCCCATTACCCTATACATTACTCTCCAATACCATATTCCCCAATGCTTTCCTTCTAGTATTTTTCTCTACTCCCACTCCTCTGTTTCCCCAAATTATTTCAAACACTTATGTCTCTCCCCATAAGCTCTGTACCGTTATCTACCTTTAGAACAGAACAAAGACATCTCATAGCAAAAGCAGCTAAATGTTTCTTGTGATATGCAACGCTTGGTCGTCCGATTTCACTACTAGGGCCCCTGCAACTAAAACACGTGTCCTTCATTCAGTTGGTAAAACCACAAGTATATATATATATATATATATATATATATATATATATATATATATATAAAACAGATAAAATTCGTATCTTGTAATACCTTTTTTATTGGACTAACAGAATTTTTTAGTGACAAGCTTTCGGGATAACCTCCCTTTCTCAAGTCTGAAGCTATATATATATATATATATATATATATATATATATATATATATATATATATATATATGTATGTGTAAAAAAACAGATAAAATTTGTATCTTGTAATACCATTTTTATTGGACTAACAGAATTTTTTAATGACAAGCTTTCGGGAGAACCTCCCTTCCTCAAGTCTGAAGCATTTCTGAGCAAGACGACACATAGAATTCAAAGATGAGTTGTGATACAGCGGTTAAAGCAACATGAGTGCACATAAGACATAGGTTTGATAGAAAATAGACAAAACTCTTGCAGAGGGTCGTACATATCTTTCTGAAGATCAGAGTAAGGGAGGGAGAGGAAGAAAACAAAAAAAACGCTTTAACCCCTGAATCACAACTCTACTTTGAATTCTATGTGCTGTCTTGCTCAGAAATGCTTCAGACTTGAGAAAGGGAGGTTCTCCTGAAAGCTTGTCATTAAAAAAACTCTGTTAGTCCAATAAAAAAGGTATCACGAGATACAAATTGTATCTGTTTTTTACATCTACATCACTGGACTAATACGGCTACAATGTCTACTTGAACACTATATATATATATATATATATATATATATATATATATATACATATCCCAAGTTGCTGGGATTGTGTACCGAAACATCTGCACAGAAAATGGATTGGACCTGTCTAAGTCCAGATGGGCGATACCACAAAGGGTAGTTGAGAATGACAAGGCTAAGATCCTGTGGGACTTCAAGATCCAGACAGACAAGCAAGTGCTGGTCAACCAACCCGACATTGTGGTGGTAGACAAGGAACGGAAGACTGCAGTCGTGGTGGATGTGGCAATACCCAGTGACTATAACATGAGGAAGAAGGACATGTTCCTTCTTCCTCATGTTATAGTCACTGGGTATTGCCACAGAAGGTGGAGAAATACCGGGGACTGAAAGAAGAACTAGAAAGGATGTGGAAAAATGTAGCAGCACTCAGGGCTGTGACTCCCAAGTTGGGGGAGTGGCTTCAACAAATTCCAGGTGGGACATCTGAGATCGCTCTAGGAACAGCTAAGATACTGCGCAGAACCCTCAAACTCCCAGGCCTCTGGTAGAGGACCCCAGAATGAGGAATAAACATACCACACCGGAGGGGTGAGAAAATAAATTTTTAAGTATAAAATATATGTATTTTTTAATCACCCTTATTGGAGAAGGGATCTCACTTACAAATGCAACCTTGTCTTTTTGTAACGTCGACCTTTGTCTTTGCTGATTTTTTTGCCAGCCTGTGCTGATTCTTCCTTCAGTCATACCATACAGTTACTACTTAGATAATTAAAAAGGCTGTGACTTAAAGAGTTACTCGAACCTGCATGACCACATCTGTGGTCATGGAGAAAGCAATCTGTATGTGTATCTCTGTCAGTGTAACAGCCGCTAGAGAGTCGTTTAGCCCTACAATTAAAATATTGCCATATCTAGATGAAGTGGTCTGGGTGCCTCCAGTGTACCTTTAATTACAATATGCAAATCACACGTAAACCTAGCTAACTGTGAAATTACTACAAGTTAACTTGTTATAACATGTATAGTGATGGATTAAATAGAGAATCATGTTGATGCATTATGTTGAAGCAAATATTTCCAATGTTGTTCATTAAACAGCATATATCTTAATCATTTAAATGTGTGTATTGTTGTATATAAAACCATCATATGTTTAATAGATAAAAGTAATACAAATCTATTTACTTTTGATTTTTAAAATCCAAATTTACTGACTTCCCTCAAAAAATTTCATTTCAATAAATGTATTTGTTGGCTGAAGCCCTCAACCCATCACTGGCCATCTATTGTGAGTAACAGCATATATTCTATTAGCAATCGGTGATCAATACATAGTGTGTTCTCAGCACATTACTGGCACCCATACTTCCGTATTCTGGTTTTTATTTTAAATTTCATTTACTATTAATTCCATCTGTACTTTGCCTTTATGTCATGATGATTGACCAGCAAATATTATTCATCAGCTCACATGAAAATTTCCACAAACGTTTGCTGTAGCAACTATGTCTACCACTTTGATTGTTAGAAGAGTAGAATGAAGGCATTTTGCACAATTGTTATTAAAATATATTATAAAACAATTACAGAATAGGTCACTGAGCTAATTTTGCAGCAAAAAATGGATGACCAAACTAACTCAATGGACATAATTTGTGTTCCTGTCAAAATAGGTTACGGACCTTTGTGCTTCACTGAATGACAGATCAATATATGCATTTTAGATGTTAGAAAAGACATTTGCTTTTCTAAACACATGCCGCTGTTTTCTCTGTCTTGTCTTAGAATGCATACAATAAAGACAATTTAAATTAAGTTCATGTTAACATTGATATTGATATGATTTAGCATGACTTAATCATCAGCTGCAAATATAGTTGCATGTTATCTTGTTGGTGAACAAGAAATGTATTTGAAAAACATTTTTCTTCTTTCATTCTTCATTCAGAGTTTTTTTGTTTGTTTCTTTGTTTGTTTTGTTTTTGGTGTGGGTAAATAAGCAGCTTAGTTTACCATGATGGACAAAAGGTCTGCCAAATAGTTTGGTCTGGCTAAAAACAAAAGATGAATAAGACAAATGTCCATGCACAAAACTGGATGAACCAAAGCAGACTTTATTTAGACACAAGGGTTGGCATAGTCCTGACTCTTTACACAGAGTCTTTATACAGGGTTTTGTGTACCTTGAGATATGTAGGTGTCTTGAAACATTTGTACCTCTATGCCTAGGTAGCCTTATTTGCACCAGCATTAACCACTTTGAGCCTACGTTTGTCTTTAGCTCATGATATAAGCACATGGTGGAACTCCACTTTAGACATGGAAAACATTTTAAAACAGCAAAAGGCAATCCATAAGCTATCATTCCACCAATCCATTGGCATTGACTCCCTACTGAGGTGTGAAAATTGGACAATAGTAGTGTTAGTTTCCATTTATTCCATTTAGGAAAGAAACTTTGAGCCTCAGTAATGTCAGTTTGGGACAGGTCATCCCCATTTTTGCCACCTCATAAAAAATAATTAATGGAATTGCTTCCCCTTTTTTCAAATGCCTTTCATTGTTATAATTAAGCCCTACCTCACTGAGTCATGCAGATGGAGTTAGGAGAAGCTTATAGGGCAGTGTTTTTTGTTTTTCACACTAAAGGACATTGATATTACAGACTGGATGTGTAAGAAAGCTTTGTTCTTCTCAGGGTGGAAGGGTTGAGTTGTGGGTGATCAACTGCCCTCTGGCTTTTTCTTTTCACATATGGATAAATCCCTTACTATCAACTTGAAATGATCCCTGCTTTTCATTTTTCATTTATAAGATAGCAAAACAAAAAAGATTACATCAATCATTATAAAAAGTTCTCTCACTTCCTATATATTTTTTTTTTTAAATACAGATATATAATAATCTAATTTTGACAACACAGAAATACCTAATATTGCATAGCCCATTAGGCCAGTATTTTAGCCATTTTTGCACATCAGCACAGTCATACATACCATTTCTCCTGCATTTTTGGCTACCCAAAAGTATTGCCTTCCTGAACTTTTTATCAATACTGAGATTTTGGCCAACCTGAACATTGGCATCAACAAAATTATGTCCCCCCCTCCCCCCCCCCCAAAAAAAATAAATAAATATATATATATATATATATTGTTGCAGAAGTGGCGCAGAATAAGTCTAGTTACTTTTACATATCTCTTATTGCGAGCACAGAAAATAGAAAAATATTTTCATTATTCAAGGGACACTCAGGGTCACTCCTGGGTTCTCTCCTGCAAAAAATTTAAAAAAAACAACGTTCTTAACAGCATCTCCATATTCTGTATGCTCAAGATGCAGAACGCTCCCCATTGAGATGTATTTTATCCACTATGAGGAGATGTTGATTTGTTCAGCATGATGAGTGGCCTCACACTAGCCTCCCAATATGTCACTATGGGAAAAGCATTGGGAGGCTGAGATAATCAGAATTGATGATCAGCATGGAGAGGTGGGATCCCACTAAGACCAGCATGCTGGGGGGGAGTGAAAGTAAGTTTTTTCTTAAATTCACATGGTGTTGGGAGGCAATAATCAAAATAGTTTTTAAAACACTATAGAGTTAGGAAAACATGTTTGTATTCCTAACACTATAGTATTCCACTATAGTATTCCTCTAAGCTAAATATTTTGATAAATAGAAACATAGAAACATAGAATGTGACGGCAGATAAGAACCATTCGGCCCATCTAGTCTGCCCAATTTTCTAAATACTTTCATTAGTCCCTGGCCTTATCTTATGTTAGGATAGCCTTATGCCTATCCCACGCATGCTTAAACTCCTTTACTGTGTTAACCTCTACCACTTCAGCTGGAAGACTATTCCATGCATCCTCTACCCTCTCAGTAAAGTAATACTTCCTGATATTATTTTGAAACCTTTGTCCCTCTAATGTAAGACTATGTCCTCTTGTTGTGGTAGTTTTTCTTCTTTTAAATATAGTCTCCTCCTTTACTGTGTTGACTCCCTTTATGTATTTAAATGTTTCTATCATATCCCCCCTGTCTCGTCTTTCCTCCAAGCTATACATGTTATGATCCTTTAACCTAAATCCAATGTAATATATAAATGACCGTATATCTCCTAGACCTTGGTCATTTGTAAAATAACTAAACAATCCAGAAGTAAGTTCTTGTGCTGGAATAGTGTTTACTTTCATACACTTGCTCGAGCAGTTTTTGCGCCAGAACCACTACATGTGCCCTTTGCACTCACAACCACTTGTGGTTCCCAACCATTTCTTATGATTCAGTCCAGGCTTTTTTTTTTTTTTTAAATAAATATTTATTAGATATTTTAAATAACATACAAAACAAAGACAACAGAATGCAGTACTTAAGTGATCTCCAAATTGTCATTTATCACATTGTCTCTATTATTCAAAACCCTGTTTAAACAATCAATCTTAAATCCAAAGCCTCGAGGGTCATATTGTACTACATCATATAAAAACAAACAGAGAAAACAGAAAGTGATGGTCACAAGCCTTGAGATAATAATCAAAATAAACAGAGATAGGTTCCCATTTGAAATCTTATATATATATATATATTATACCATATTCACATCCGGGGGTCCTAATATATAGTCCTATAGGAGGAGGGAGGGGAAGAGAGGGCAGGAGGAGCACCTCTTGAGGTGAGTAATAACCCCTATCCATTCAGGGGAATTTTACAACATGACAGGAGGCTTCATATTTTGCATTAACTTCCTTTACTAACTCCATAGCAGCAATGAAAAAAAACAGTTGAAATAAAGAACCAATCAGAGCGAGTCAGAGTATATATAATTTCAAGCATGACCAATCATTTCCTCTTTCTTTGCTGCTCCATCACAAGTCAGGTCAGAGTACTAATTTCTTAACTGTCTTTTTTTCAAATGTATTATAATCTTATAGTTAAAGAGACACTGTACTATCTTTCAATGTATTATTTTCTAAGTATTATATATATATATATATATATATATAGACTGTATAGCAGCATTAGAATTATTTAATTATTATCTTATTGTGCAAAAATACAATTATTATTGTTTATGTTACTGTCCTGGGGGTGGCAGGGGAACCCTTAGTATTTAATACCAATTGGGCTGTTAACCATTGCAGGGGTTAACCCTGCTCCCCTCAGTAATGGAGAATAAATATAATCTCTGTGCTGTATTGCTGTATTGTACATTTGTGAGACTTAGATAGACAGGCATAGCAATGTCAGTATGTCCAGATTATGGGATATTGAAAAGCTTTTTTCCATGTGATATTTTTATTCGCTTTTCATTAGAAGCCTCTTCTGAGGCAATGGCATCCCCCCCCCCCACTACCCTCCTCCTTATGGTGGCTATGTTCGCCACTTTCACTCCTTTCCCGCGCTGTTTGCACTGTAATCTGTGCGTACAGAGCGGGCAGTCACTCTGTTCGTGCATTTCAAGGCACGAACAGACTTCTGACTGACTCCCCCGCCTGTTCACACTATATTTGTGCGAACAGAGCGGCCAATTACTGTTCGTGACTTTCTATACGAACGGGCTGCCCATGAGACCCGCGGCAACCATTTTGTTGATGTAGTTTTGGCGGAATACCACACTCATCATGATAAGGCAAACCGGCTGAAGATTTTCTACAAAAATGACCAGAGATGATTCCAGTTCTCTCACAGGGACGTGTACAGGTTGGTTTGACTACCCCTGGGGAGTGGTACTGCCAGTTAAGGTATACCCTAGTAGTCTGGCAAGGGGTGAGCCCCTATTTGGGTAATTCCCTGAGTGCTGCCTAACGGAACCTGTTAATGCAGTTCCGAATTCCTGGGTGAGCCCCAGCGTTAGAGAGTCTGCTTTTTCCACGCCACTGGGCGACAAATATTATACGGCCTAACGGCCTGTCTACATCCCTCCCACAAGGTCCCTTCAACCCTCATACCTGTGCCTGTTAGTGCCCGAATCATGGAGGACACACAGAACCTGATTGACCTTCAAACCATGATCAACGCAGTTGCTGCGTCCTGGAGAAGGCAATGGCGAAGGTGTTACCAACAGCCTCTGAACCTATCAAGCCAGTTGGCAATCATTCCCACACCAGGGAGGACTCAGATGAGTCAGATGATTCCAAGGAGAGACAACGCCCGGCGAAACGGCACTAGACGGGCGAGGAGTCCAAAAGGCCGCTAACAAGGGCAAGGCACCGCTGAAGCGCAGTAAGTGCCCTATTACCAGGGCCTCACATACAAAACTCGAGAGATTTCCTCGAATGAGGACAAAGATATGCCCCAATCCCTCTCCACTCATGGATGAGTGGCAGGCAGAGGTTTTAGATTCGGACGAGGGCGATTGGGGCTCCAACGCCTACGTCAAGGAGACTTCCCTGGCTGAGCACCAGTGTGAAGGAGATGTGGAGCCATCCGCTACAGTTGTTACACAGGAACAGGAGATATTCCTGGATGCCACGGGGCATAGGATGTTTGACCCCAGGAACATACAGCACCCCCACTCCGGGGAATGGGCCCCGCCTGAGCACCTACTCAGGGTTATGCACTTTGGACCCGCAAGTCCCTGGAGAAACACGTCCGCAAACGGACGAGAGTGGAGTGCCCCGGACCACCCCTGCAAAACAAGGTGTCTTTTCACGCCAGAGTTTGACCAACTCATGCTGGCCTTTATGGAGCGAAGGGACGACCCACACAAAGGGGTCGAGAGAAGCTTTAAAGGGGTGCAAGACAAGCTCCTGGAGTGAGTGAGTGGTGGCACTGGGCAAGTGGGCACAGTATATGCTGTGAGCCTGACACACAGGCTGGCAGGCAGGCAACTGCAATTACATTACACAGAAAAAAAAAAGCAGACTGATGTTCTAGCCCTAAAAAGGGCTTTTTGGGGTGCTGTCCTTACAGCAGAGATCAGATGAGTCCTTCAGGACTGTAGTGGACACTTAATACACTAGCCTTGCTATCAATTTCCCTATCAAATCAGCAGCAGCAGCTACACTGTCCCTACTCTCATTAAGAATGCAGCTTCACAATGAATGTAAAATGGATGCTGTCCAGGAGGTGGGAGGGTCTGGGAGGGAGGGTCTGCTGCTGATTGGCTGGAATGTGTCTGCTGACTGTGAGGTACAGGCAGGGTCAAAGTTTACTCAATGGTGATGAATAGGGAGCAGACCGAACAGCGCATGTGTTCGCCATCCGTGGCAAACGCGAACAAGCGATGTTCGCTGGGAACTTTTTGCCGGCGAACAGTTCGGGACATCACTAGTCCTCTCGGTTATTTTATTCAGGGTGCTTATCTGTTCGCTCGCTGCACCATATACATTTATTAGGGTTACTGTTAATTGATTTATATTACATACAAGAAGATTATATTTTGCATCTGCATCGTTTTCTTGGTATAATATTTCAACCGCTAGTGTGTTAGCGGCTAATATAGAGGCTCCTCTTTTTTTCCCTTCACCCCTTGAAGTGCTCGTTATATTCCTGAAATTTCATTCTATCCAAATCTTTTGTTAACCAATGCGTCTCCTGGATCAAACATATATCTATTTTCTCTTGCCATAATAGATTAGTGAGAAGCGATCTTTTATTGGGTTAGTTCAATCCCTGAATGTTCAGAGACAGAAACTTAACCATCTATTTTAAATGCTGCTCCCATCTCTCCCCCCTCCCCCTGAGCTATATTGCCAGATATTTTAAACCAAATCAAAGCTACAGTTATACCATCAATAACAAACAACATATAACATTTAACATAAAAAGCCATTTCTCCATGTCCCAAATAGATAGTGGCTAATGCATTTTCCCACACTTTGCAATGCGTTATAGGAGAAAAACGGTCTAGCGACCTTTAGCAGGGAGGATTGCCCTCTTGGGAGGGGGGGGGAGGGGGGGTCTCATGTGCCAGTCCAGGCTTTGCCAATATCTCCATTGGAACAAAAAAAGGAAACACATAAATCCTGGATTTAAACTGGGCCATGTGGACTGGTTTGGGAACCAGACATTCATGCATTTGTTGTCTTCTGAAAACATTACCCATTCAAGTGACTGAACACTATTTGGCTCCCATTTAATACACAAAATGATGCTCTTTACAATGTCACGAACAAGCAGTACTTCTGTTGTCTCCTTTCTATAGAAACCAATGGTTGTCTCTTTTATTTCATGGTTGAAATGTGTCATTTGATTAGGACCTGGACCATGAATTGCAGTCATCTTCTTCTTCACTTTTTCTTCTTTTCTTCTTTTTTTTATTTTCTTTTGTTCTCTTTTCATTTTGCTTTGCTTTGCTTTTATGTTTTCCCCTCTTTTCTTCTTAAAATATGATCTATTGTAAACATGTATATATATTATTCATCCACAGCACTGATGATAGAATCTACCATGGATTGTCATCTTAATTATAATTTATCTGTCAGGGTTTGGCCTTAAATCTGCAATGTTGTCTAACATTTAAAGCTGCACATAGGATTCTGAGCTACTGGAATATGGTGATTGTCCTCAAGGGACTAGTGACATGGCAGACATCTTATATAACTGAGCATTTGATGTTTCATGTCATTCTAGCATAACACAACTTGTGTTTAATGAGATGCAAAATATCAATACGTATAAACTCCACAAATTTCCAGTTCATTCATTTTCAATTTCCGTCAGAATCAGCAATGACCATTCAGCCTGCCGTGATAAAGGGGGGAAGAGAGCTCATAATTGGTTTAAGCACAGCACTGTTTTATTCAAATAGCAATGCATCTTGTATCATTTTATCATAGAACATACAACTGTGTTTCCCATGTGAGAAAGTCGCCAATATGTAAAATAAGGTCGTGAATTCATGGTGCCAATATGATCTGGTAAAGGATATGACTAACGGAGGATTTATAAAAACCTAGTACAACTGTCGTCTTGTATATCAGCTGAGCAGCCTTACATGTTAAGCCAAAATGTGAAACGTAAAAATAAATCTGGTTTGATATTACATAGCACATGTACAATGTTAACAAATTTTAGTAGTAGCTTTAGCATGAAAACCATAGGAAAACATCTGCGAAAAATAAGAGTTGGTTAAGTGATAAGATATCAGTTTCCCTTCGTCATAGTTAACTTTGTTAACACATATAGAAGTCAAACCTGAGAAAAGCATGTATTTCCCCTTAAAGTGAATGATTTTGTTTTATATAATTTAGAAAGCAGTTTAATCAGAGGTTCAAGTGCATTAAAGTATCATTAAATGCAATTTAGAATTAAGCTCCGTTTCTAGAATACGACTTGATAACAATTAGAGTTTTTCTTAAAACGTGTCTACATTATTTAATCCACTGCTCTGTTTGCTTCAAATTAAACACTTATGTCTGCTGCTTCACTTCATAGTACTCTTGCATTGCTAACGTTAACCCTATAAGAGAGCCCCATCCAAAGTCCACGCTTGTTTGTCATGCAAAATTGATTGGGTAATAAAGTGACCGCAGCTTGTAATATCGCTCTTTCAGTTTAATTGGAGAACCAATCCATGCCTGAATCAAGGCTTATTTAAAGTTAATTTATGGGTTGTATGATATTCACTACAGCCTGTGTGTGTGGTTGATATATGAGATTGAAAACAGAGTTAACATAATATATTCATACTTGTCAATTTGAAATCACCTGATATATAAAACTACAAATGGCAAGGAAGTAATTGGCTGTTAGTATGTATAAATAATGCCACGCCAACGTGCAGTTTACATACATCATTATTTAAAGTACAGATATCTAAGATAGGAAGTTGTTTTTAAGTGTGCATATGAGTAATTTGCAAGTGTTTCATTAATTCGTGCTATTTGTTTGATCGGTATTTCAATAATTGACATTGTAGATCCTTTTTTTTATTATTATTTCTCTTATAATTTTTTTTTTTTTTTTTACTTAATATAGTCGGAATGTTCTTTTTTTTTTTTTTTTTTTAATATATATATAAAATGAATTCATACCAATGGTCCTGAAACAGTTTTTGACCCACACTGTGTTTTTTTTAATATGTTCTTTATTTAAAAAATCTGGGAGGCTAGACATTTGTGACACCAAGTAAAATAAAATTGATTAAAATAATTTCCATATGAATAAAAAAATCTCTAAATCTAATAACTATTAAAAATTAGATAGGTAATTTCCTAAAACTTTGATGATATAATTGTTGTAATTTAGTCGTAAAAGAAAATGTGATTTTGTATGGTTTATCCTTGGAAAAATAAAATTAAAGTAATATAACCTGATATGCAAAATGACTGCCATTTTTATCTCTTTTTTGAGCTGGCTAAGCAGCTAGCAAATGTATACAGAAATAGTTGTTTAACAGAACATACCAGTATGCTTTAAGTGCTAAATTGGGTTTCTTTGGTAGTAGTGTGCACAGCTGCATGCTTACAAATGAATGTGTCAGTATGCGTTCTGAGATCCGTTGTCAGTTGGTGGCATAATCCAACAGTATCACGGAGATAACATATCTTCAGGCATAAATATATATATATATATATATATATATTTTTTATTTTTTTTTAATTTTAATTTTATTAAGTTATACAACTTTTCCATTTTATGCGATAAAGAATATACTTGGACATAACAATAACACAGATGGGTGCATATAGTGAACGTAGAGGTAAAAGTCCCTATCGAAACAACTTGTGTTTGTTCACATGTGTCGGATGGCTGGGTGACCACTAACTTTTCTACAGAGTCATAGTTTACAGCAACATATATGAGCAGTCCCAGAGCTGTGTAGTAAGGGGTTTGAGCTCAAAGCCACGACTATGTTTTTTTTGGTAGTGCTTCGCGGTGTAATTTTAAAGTCTTGTTTGGGGACACCCCCTCGCTCAGCAGCTCTCTGTGTAGGTGCTGGGTCTTCTGGCCGTGGCTGGGGTAAAATTTTTTGCAGAAACGGCTCTGGGTCATCTAGGGTTGTTAACGTGATGCTCTCACCTTCTTTTAATCTACACGTGCTAGTTATTTCCTCACTGCAATGTTTAGTTTAGATATATTTTATGTGGTTGACACAAGTTTGGTAATTCTTTTATAGTTTTGCCGAAGCACAATGTCATGTATCTATATGTGTGTGTTTGTGTGTATCACAATATATACACAGTAACCATTTATTATATGTTGAATTAATGAAGCGAATCATGATCCATAGCATATTGTTATTTTGTTAAGAACCATTGAAACTCTTTGCTGTCAGGACAATCTGGCCTAATCACTTTCTATCCCATCAGTAGTTCTGTAGAGCCCTTTTATTATTAAATTAATAAGATGTCCCATGTTGGTGATTATTGATCACGCTAATCTGCCAGTGAACTATTAATTATAGAAAGTATAAACAATTTGGCTAGTCGATGCTATCAAAAGCAGGTGCTTTTATGTAAAATATGTATTGTATACTTTAGCCATGTATCTTCCCAAAACAATAAGTAATTCAAAGAATGGATGACTAGTCCAAAATCTAAATATGATCATCATGAGCAATCAGGACATTTTATTGAGAGAGAGAAACATTAATGCCTTGATAGTTTTACTTTATTTACATTTATTATCCTCTCTATGTCGAGTTCTGATAATAATTAATGCAATGTGGCTTCTGTTTCACTGTTAAACAAGTATTCTACAAAAGGGGGACAGTTTAGCCAGGTACAAGTAACAAAATCAATTTTCTAGAATTTTTTGTTTTGCTCACAACAATATATCCTGATATATTACATTAGCAGTATTATTTTTTTTTTTAAAAAAGTCCTCCAAACTATGCTAAAGAACTCAAAATAGAGATCTTGAGGAAGATTAAAATAGGTACTCATTAATCTGTTTCAGAGCTGTTAAGCATTCAGTTCGCAGCACGATTGTGTAAGGTGCAGACTTTTCCCATCAGTCATTCACAGTTGTAGCATAGCTCTCTGTTTTATGGGTAAAGATGTGCCATGTACTTAACTCGACTGCCATTAGTCATAAGTACTCTACAAGCAGCTTAAAAGGATTAGGGACATTGGCAAGTGCCTTGTGAGGCATTACATTCATTCCATTAGTGTTCCAAAGGCAAGAAAAGCCATACACATTATTTAACAGTCTATACAGTTAAGTGTGTTACAAGTTGGCTTTACATTTGAAGAAACAAAATTATGACATAACACAGCTTGTTACTTCTTATTTTATCCTTGTATTTACATTTTTTAAATTTGTAAGCAAAAAAGGTTTTGTAGAGGGGTGGAACTAATATTTAAATAGAAGCGGACTCGTTCCAGTAGGAATTTAATCCAAATTCATATCAGTATAAATGTATTCAAAGTTTACGGACAAAAACTTTGTTGGTCTGATAAAATGTTTTTACTAAAAAAATGAGATGTGAATAAAATGACAATTATGCTAACTATAACATTAAAACAAATTATTTAAGAATATATAGATATATATATTGTGTATTACATGCCAAAAATAAATAAATACATACAATTACCAATAGCACAATTGGTCACAAAAACAATACACTTACTAAAGTCAGAAAACAGCACATATGGTGGGAAAAACACAAAACAAACAAAACAGTTATAGTTATAACGAAGTATAAAAAATAACAAGAAATTGTACTTATGAATGTTCAGACCTAGAAAGTTAGTAACTGTACTTACCAGTGTGCAGATTTAGAAAACAAGTAATTTTATCTATGTATACTTAGATTCAACAAATGTGTGATTTCCCTACTTGCACCTATAAGGGCCAGGACAGAGGCCAAACCCAATGCACCTGGTATAATATTGAAACATCATAGAATTGCAAAACTCATCATATTGTGTATTAAAGTCAATTCAATGATTTTTAATAGTATGTTAACTTACCGGCATATTAAACAAAATATATTTAAATGAACACTGTACTGTCAGGAATATAAATGTGTATAGGTGTAAATAGCTGTTTAGTCCCTGCCCTTTTTCCAGCACCACGTAGATCTGGTCGCAGCGGGCCAAACCCACGCTCTGGCCCCTTTGCTGAGATCATCAAACTGATAACTTAATGCATCTCTATGGGGAAAGTTCATTCCTTCATGCAGAGCTTGGAGATGCTGAACGTCAGTGCTGCACAACCCTCGGAATCACCTCTACTGGCCGTCTGAGTCACTGCCATTGGAGGTGTCCCTAGCCTAGGCAGTAATGTAAACACTGCCTTTTCTCTGAAAAGTCAGTGTTTATATTAAAGTGCCTGCAGGGACAGGCTATAGACACCAGAACCACTGCATTAAGCTGTAGTAGTTCTGGTGACTACAGTGTCCCTTTGATGTAGAAATTCATACCTTTTTATCCTCCATCCGGGCGCTCCCTGTCAATCATTGTTATAAACCTTTGCACTTGGCAGTCAGCAGTCAAATCTTAAAGTGATAATCTGATATGTAAAAAGGCTGGTTGTCATTTTGTAGCTCAGACAGTTTTATCTCCGTTTTTGAACTGGTTAAACAGCAGTATAGGTAAATAGTAAACTATACTGAGAAGGGGAGAAATGAAACAATGTTTCTATTTCTCCTCCTTAATTGCAATATTTGTCGTATCTGTGCTTGGACTGAACTAGATTATTATGTCATTTTCTAAAACTTTAATATAAACACAAGTTAAAGGCGATTTTTATACATTTTATTTAATGGTTTAAATTTCCCGTATACTATCATTAAAGTACTCTTTTGGGCAGTATTAACTATAAAAATTCCTGATAATATTTTCATTGGGATTTTTTTTATGGTAAACCCTGCATCTAGAAGTCAGTTAAAGCTATACTCAATTCCCATGTGTTAAATAAGTGATGTTTGAGAGCCATTGTTTTGTTAGTTTAAGAACACATAGCATTAGTTCTTTAATTTTATGTGGATAGGTATTCACTACATCGTGACATCATTTCAATTATATAAGAAGATTAACTTTACACGCTTTGCTATTAATCTGAGTGGCTTTACATATTGACCTATGAAGGAGCACAATTAAGTTAGCATAATTAAGTTAATTAATTGTCACACACTGATGAATGTAGTATTAGGAGAAAATTAAAAGCAAATAGAAATCAACATATGTTGATATGCAGTCGCATTGTAAAGGATTTTGCAATGATAAACCGCATTAAGAAGGAGAAGATAGTGTGAAGTGTTCAAAGTGGAGGTAATTAAAATACTTTTAGTTAGTAATCACCTGAGTGGGCACTATCATATGACATGTAGATTTATTTTGGTAACATTGTTTTGTAGTTGTACCCCTGAAAAAAATAAGTGAGGGCATAAGCAAGGTATATGTATATATTTATATTCTACGCAATGCACTCGCTCTTCAAATCTTAAAATATACTTGTCAATATGGCCCTCCAGCCAATTCAATGTAGATTACTAGGAAGGAGAGCACTCAGGACTTCTTAAACCCAACTTAGTTTTATTTAGGGATCGATCGATATTGATTTTTTTTAGAGCCGATACCGATATTCTGTGAACTTTCAGGCCAATAGCCGATATAATTTGCCGATATTCTGTACATTTACCATTTTGGAAAATAAAAAATATTTCTAAAGATAAATGCACAAAATACATGCCACGTGTAGTGGATGCAGTGTGTTTAGACAGGGAGCTGTGAGTGTTTGTGTAGTGTGTGTAGTGGATGCAGTGTGTGTTTGTGTAGTGTGTGTGTAGTGGATGCAGTGTGTGTTTGTGTAGTGTGTGTGTTTTTGTGTAGTGTGTGTGTGTTGTGGATGCAGTGTGTGTTTGTGTAGTAGATGCAGTGTGTATTTGTCTAGTGTGTAGTGGATGCAGTGTGTATTAGTGTAGTGTGTATATAATGAAAGCAGAGTGTTTGTGTAGTGTGTGGGTAGTGTGCGTAAAGTGAATTCAGTGTGTGTGTAAAGTGAATACTGTATATACTAAATGCAAAGTGTGTGTGTATGTGTAGTATGTGTATATAATGAATGCAGAGTGTGTGTGTATTTGTGTAGTGTGTGTATAGTGAATGTAGTGTGTTTAATGCAGAGTGTGTGTGTTTGTATAGTGTGTGTATATAATGCAGTGTGTTTGTGTAGTGTGCATTATATAAACACACTACACAAACTCACTGCATTATATACACACACTATGCAAACACACTGCATTATATACACACACTACACACTGCATTATATAAACACACTACACAAACACACTGCATTATATACACAGTGTTTGTGTAGTGTGTGTATATAATGCAGTGTGTGTGTGTTTGTATAGTGTGTTTATATAATGCAGTGTGTTTACATAGTGTGTTTATATAATGCAGTGTGTTTGTGTAGTGTGCATTATATAAACACACTACACAAAACACTGCATTATATACACACACTACACAAACACACTGCATTATATACACACACTACACAAACACACTGCATTATATACACACACTATACAAACACACTGCATTATATACACACACTATACAAACACACTGCATTATATACACAGTGTATTTGTGTAGTGTATGTGTATATAATGGAGTGTTTATATTTAATTATTATTATTTATTTTTGTTGTCCCCCCTCCCTGCTTGTTACCTGGCCAGGGAGGGGGGATATGTTAATCCCTGGTGGTCCAGTGGCATTGAGTGAGCTGTGGGGGGGGGGGGGGAGGGCAGGCGGCAAGCGTTTACTCACCTCCAAGCAGCTCGTCCAGCTCCCCAGTGTAAGTCTCAGTGTAACCCATGGCAACGCTCTGACGGCCACAGGTCTCACAAGAGTTACACTGGGGAGCTGGAGGAGCTGCTGGGAGGTGAGTAAACGCTTGCTGCCCGCACCCCCAGGACCGCTGGGCTCTTAATGAGCCCGGTGGTCCTGGGAGGTATTATCGGCAATATCGGTATCTCTATTGGTCGATACCGATATTGCCGAAAATACCGAATATCGGCCGATTTTATCGGTAAAACCGATAATCGGTTGATCCCTAGTTTTATTCAAATCTTGGTTGCAACAAATCAACGTTTCAGTCCATGTGCGATAAATATACACACTATGTAAAACTAAGTAACCTTTAAGTCATCCATCATGACCTTAATATATTATAATTTCTGTCCCAAGGTATTATTTATAAAGAGAACTACAGTACATGGTAACAGAGTGACATAACCCATCTGTAATTGGGAGAATTATTCATTTTGAGACTATAATATCGGTAGCTTAAAATGACACTTAAGGCATAATATCAACTACATGATACAATTCATGCAAGCTAACTTTTTAGATCTGCAGTGCAGTCTTTGATTCAGCTAGTTTATAAATGTATTACAGCAGTAAAAGGGATGTATATTGTAGAAAGCCCCCTTGGTTCTTGAGGCACCGATATGGCTGCATAGCTTACAGCACTGATAATATTTTTAATATGAATTTGAGTTCTCTCCTGTTTAATTGATCTCTGTGTAAAAGTTCAACAGAATCAGGCAATTATAATAAAATGGAAATGCAGATTTTGCAGCTGAAATGATGAAACGGGCACACTAAAGAGTGAAGAGATTATAATATAAATACATTTAATTAAAAAAGAAGTAATACTTTTAAAACTAAAATGTTGTCTAAAATTTGCTATCACTTTATATTAATATACCTGCTGTACAAAACTATATACTCTGAAATGTGCTTTCACTCTATAGTGTAACCTCCTGTACAAAACCATATACCGGTACACTGAAATGTGCCTTCACGTTCTAGTATACCTGCTCTACATAGCAGAATATCACTTAATATATGACATTTCTCATACAATATAATGGCAAATCTATATGAAGTACAACTGTATAAAAAAAAGGCAAATTAATGGTCAACTATGGACTACAAAGGTGAGATTTTATCAGCTAAGTACATCTCAGAATATTGTAGAATGAATGATTATAAAACTATTCTGTTCAATACAGAGTTATTCACAATATTATTTATTATAAGTACTTATTTTATATTCCGCAGTGCTGTTCATACGTACTTAGGAAATATATATATATTTTTTTCTTATCCACCAACAGGAGCTGTTTGTATTGATACAAAACATATAATATAAATATATCTAATTTTTTCATCCTCTCCAATATCTTTTTCATCTCTTATAATTCCATCATTATCTACTCTTCATTCCCCTTGGTATAATTATTGCCTTTCTACGTTCCACAAATCATTATCATCTTGCATCTACACCATATGTCCCTACTACTTTATTTTTGTTTACACTTTTTTTATTTCATATAAACACTGTAGAACCTTGTCACTATTAAATACTATGCAGCTTCATTTTCCCATTTATTGGGACCTTTATTAAAAGGGGGAGCAATGATTCTATTATACTATATATATTTTCTGTAGATATTTGTGGTGCTTATATGATGGGTAGGTAGGTTTTATACCTAGGGTACTGTGTCTCATCTGATAATCTCAAATGTAGATTGGCGGTTTGGGGACTTCCTAGTCCAGGGGTAGGCAACCTTCAGCATTACAGATGGTGTGGACTACATCACCCATGATACTTTTACAGCCAGAATGCTGACAAAGCGTCAGGGGAGATGTAGTCCACAATTGCCTACTCCTGTATCTAGTCCATCTTATACATAATACCCTCCACCCCATAGCAAAGGAGGGATGAGGTGGAGGAATTACTGTTACTATTACTAAAACTGAGAGCTACTCACTTGTCCTTCACCATTTTTTTTTTAGTGAGGAGAGCATTGAGGCCCAAACTGTCAGACTTTGACATCGGTTCCTAATAATTCCTAAATTCAACCAAATAGGTTTAATTTAATTTTGCTAGACTGCTGGATAACTTAATCCATAACCTTGCCAGAGGTTACATTTCAAAAAGTGTGAGGAAATGTGGAATTATAGATGGTGTAGTTTGAGTATGATACTTGATTGCTTCATTTAGGCACATATTATCAGGGGGAAAAAACTTTACGAAAATCATTTTTAAAATGTATTTGATAATGAGTGGAAGATTTATGGAAAACTTGATACTCGCAAATATAATGCAAATGTGCAACAACTTTACTCCTTTGATGTGCAATTGATGATCTAACGAAATATTGCCCTATAACTCATTAGCTGAGCAGGAGAATGGAGAAGTCTTGACAGTTTAAAAGCAAACAGCTTAATTTTTTTTATACATCCTTAAAAATAGCAAGAAAAACACATGTTCTTATGTTAGTATACAACACTCAGGCATCAGACTTCACAGTATATTGGTCAGAGCTCTGATGAGCCTGATCTAGCACTCTTTTATTTTTGCATTTGCATTCCCATCAGAGAGATCTTTTATTTTAAACAGACATTTAAAATACAGTATATTAATCATGGGAAGAGTATAATTTAAAATCTACCAAAAACCAATTTCTGATGCTTTCGAGTCAGTGGAGATTGTCACTTATATTTACTCTTTATATTTATCTTATCTTAATATGACTGTTAAGCAGCATACCACAGAATAAAATATATTCTGGGTTTTCTCCAGATATAGCAAATTGTGTGGTTTCTTCCAAAAACTTGATTTCACTTTTGTACTTCAATCATGATTTAAAATGCTATGGGGAAGAACCGATTTTAGACATAATGAACAGATTCTGGTAATTTAGGTTTTCTTTCTGTACTTTATGGGGAACCCGGAGGTTTTCAAAACTTCATCTAAGTCTGGAAAGAAGAACAGCAAATAGCAACAAAGCTGATAATGCATTAGCTATAATTTTATTAAATGGGGCATGACATGCATGCCTTGTTAGTATACACCATTAAAGGACCACTATAGGCACCCAGACCACTTCAGCTTAATGAAGTGGTCTGGGTGCCAGGTCCAGCTAGGGTTAACCCTTTCTGCTGTAAACATAGCAGTTTCAGAGAAATTGCTATGTTTACAAATGGGTTAATCCAGCTTCTAGTGGCTGTCTTATTGACAGCTGCTAAAGGCGCTTCCGCGCTTCTCACTGTGATTTTCACAGTGAGAAGACACCAGCGTCCATAGGAAAGCATTGAGAATGCTTTCCTATGAGACTGGCTGAATATGTGCGCGTCTCTTGCCGCGCATGCGCATTCAGCCGATGGCGGAAGAAGAGGGAGGAGAGTCCCAGCGCCGGGCTGAGAGTCCCAGCACCGGAAAAAAGGTAAGGGATTAACCCCTTCCTCTCCCTTCAACGCCACAGGTGTGGGACCCTGAGGGTGGGGGCACCCTCAGGGCACTATAGTGCCAGGAAAACGAGTTTGTTTTCCTGGCACTATAGTGGTCCTTTAAGATGTTTTTGCAGACTATATAAAAAGTTGTATATTTTTGCAGTTTTGTTTTTGTACATGGAGGAAATCTTCTCTACGATAAACTTACCATGAATAAAACCCATAGCGCTCCAGTATAACTTGCTTGCTTATTCTAGCTGTCCGCTCTACTGCGAACAGAGAAAGAGGCAATACACTGTTATATGGTAGAGAATGACTAATACTTATTGCATTATATGATTGCTGTGGATCATTGATTGCTTTCTTGGTAGAAATGCTAAATTACATTAACACATATAATTACACAATGGGCTCAAACTCCCATTATTCCTGGGCGGCACCAATGGCTACAGTATCATTCCACCCAAACACATAGAACAAAAAGAAAAAAGTTACCTGCACTCTATCCCAGACTCCTTTGCACATTTAAACAACAGGACAGTTTTTTTTGTATCACAGCAATGACAATTGAAGTATAAGCTCACCTGCCACATGAAGGCAAACCTCTTAGATAAGTCCTACAATAACAATTAAGATATGTACCAGGGTTGATGTTCCAGGAGGGATAAGCCAAATGGCAAATGATTTAGATAAACTAGAAAAATGGTCAGAGTTGTGGCAACTGACATTTAATGTGGATAAGTGCAAGATAATGCATCTTGGACGTAAAAAACAAGGGCAGGGTACAGAATATTTGATTGAGTCCTAACACAGAACACATGTACACACAATCACACTCTGCCACCTCCACACATATCCCACTTAACCAACTAACACAATCACACTCAGCCTCCACACACATCCCACTCAGTTGTATTGCTTTGGGGGAGCAAGGAGGGAAGATGAGGGAGGCCCTTTTTTGATTCTTGCATCTGGGCCCTGTGATTCCTAGTTACACTCCTGTACTGCACTTATTTTCTAACAGGATCTTGGCACAAAACCATTGACAACTTGTCGAGAGTTTGGTTGCTTGTGTATGTGTGTTCAAAAAGGCAATAGGGGAGCAATATATGTGGTTAAAAAAATATGTTTGCATCAATCATGGTTATTCACTAAAGTGCGAATTGTTGGGATAGTGAATGTCAAATGTAAGGCCAAAACACAAACCTGGAAAAGTCAGCTATGCTTCCATTTCATTTTTTTTTTTGGCCTTATATTTGAAATTCATCTTGAATTCCCAACAATTCTCATGTTAAAGGGAAACTATTGTGCCAGGAAAACAAACTCGTTTTCCTGGCACTATAGGGTCCCTTTCTGTCAAAGCCTCCTCCCACGGCACTGAAGAGGTTAATAACCCCTTCAGTCACTTACGTGGGTCCAGCACCGATGTCCCTTGGCGCTGGCTCAGCTCCGTCCACACACCTCCCCCGCCAGCAGTTCCGTCCACACTCCTCCCCCGCGTGCGCATTACACCTCCCCATAGAGGTGTAATGCTATCCTATGGGAATTCCGGTGATGCTCGACGTCCTCATACAGAGCGTGGGGACGTTGAACATCATTTAAAAAAAATTCATGCTCTAAGAACACGGAACACGGAAGCACCATCTAGTGGCAGTCTGAGAGACAGCAACTAGAGGTTGGATTAGCCCTGTAATAAAAAAAAAACGCAGTGTTTTGACTAACATGGCTAATGGGAGAGGGGCAAGGCACCCAGGCCACTCCAATGGGCAGAAGTGGTCTGGGTGCCTACAGTGTCCTTTTAAATAAACACAACAATAATGTACACACACATGTTAAGCCTTTCAATCAATATATCTAATTATTTGCCAAAATCCATAACGTTTTATATTACTAGTTACTATTACTTTTTTTTTAAATGTATGTTTAGAATTTAACTTAAAGGAACACTCCAGTATTAAAATAAAATATGTTTATTTCTCATGTTAGTGTTTCTTTTAATGATGTAGATTTATGGTCCCTTACTGTTTCATTAAAACAAATCAGTCACCAACCTTTTTCTACTCTTATCTTCGTGCCGCAGCTCCAATCCTTTCCCAGGAGATCATCAATATTGATGATGTCTGGGCCAATCCAATGTTTCACATACAAAACATTAGTGACCTTCAGCACACGTGTGGCAATTGCTGCACCCACCCAATAGAATGCTTTAAATAGAGCTTGAAATTCTTTTGAAATATTTTTTATTAAAGAATATTAAAAAAAAATATAAAAAAAATTAATACAAAAATAAAATTAAATAACTTTTTAGTGATATATATAAAAATACAATGTATGTTAAAATATATCAAAGTATACAAACCACATATGAATCTTCAATTAAAGTATTTAACAATTTCATTAAACCTCAAAACCTCCATCCATCCTGAAGAATAAAGACATCAGTATCTGAAGACACAAATAAAATACAGTAATAACAGGAACAATTTATCGCATGGACATGACAAAGTTCCCTATTATTTTCCCTATAGTACAATAAATAATTAGAGTTTATATTCCCTTTTAATCTCTTTTTTCCACCCATCCCAGTCATATCTAAGGTTATCCTATATTGGAGAGAAATGTCTAGTAACTACCTCATAAACTTTGTTTTTTCCAAAACAGAATTCAATACTTCTTTAATGGAGGGGATCACAGGGGACCTCCAGCGTCTGTGGATGACAGCGGTAGCAGCGATTAGGATGTAACCAATTATAATCTTTTCATTTTTTTCAATATCATCTGGGAATGTTTTGAATAAGGCCAATTCTGAAGACAATATAGGGATATTAGAGTTAACTTTTTTAATCAGTTCATGTACATCTTTCCAATATTGTGTTAATTTAAGGCAAAATCAAAAAAATATGGAATAGTGAAGCCAACAATCCACAATTCCTCCAGCAATTATTAGGGTATTTGGAATTTATTTTATTCATTCTATGGCGGGCTAAATACCATCTGTATAGCTTTGAATTTTATGAGAAGCACTTACTACACCTACAAAGGTGAGTTGATTGACAGCTGGGAAGGTAGAACTTATCAAAGTGCCTTTACAAAACTTGGTTTATAACAAGATGTAGTTAAGAATGGTTTATCTTAAGTTTATCTCATTGTTTGATTGCATCCTTAGTGTTGATACTCTGAGGTTTTTCAAAAGTGGCACTGAAGGACGTTAGCCCATCAAACTGTTTGTTCTGCAAGAAAGAAATTGGAAATTTGTAAGGTTTATTGCACATTGCACTTCTCATAAACATATTTTAATCTGGTAGGACCAAATATCATAGATCATTACAGTATACATAACTGAACTCTAGTAATTCTTGTGACACAATAGAACATACTTTTAAATAAAACGTACCCGTCACAATCTGAGCGATTCTTTTATTTTGATATCTCTAATGTGCGCTTTAACATTATATGTCCAAACGTATACATGTATAATACCCTATAATTAATCTAAATGTCATGTTTCCAGTTTATCCCAGTCCTGATTTTAAGTTTTAAAAGTGCAGGTGTCAAACCTAAAAGTAGAAAGTTTATTGAAGAATTCAATGTCACCTTTAAGTTGGTGAAGATAAGAAGAGGTCACTTAGTAGTCATTAATAATGTAGCTGTATAGATTTTTGTCCTGCTTGTTTCTGGGTTATCTCGGAATTACAAGCGCCAAAATGTCACATAGCTGCAAACTCTCATTAGTATACTATTCCATACATTAGCTAAATAGATTAGATAACGTCTGAATGGGAAATTAATAGGCACAATATTTAGTAATGTTTTGCTTCAAGTGTCACAAGTTGAATATGTGTCAAGTGGAAACTTTTCCCTTGGCTAACACATATAAATGCAGTTGAATCATATTTTATAGCCCTACAATGCTACATGCAGTGGCTAAAAACTGCCTTTTCTCGATTTTGCTGATTTTCCATACATGAAAAGTTCCAAAGTATGTTAAAATAAGAAACTTTTCAATACACATGAGAGTTTTTAGGTTTGCGTTGTGTTTGCGTTGTTGTTGTTTCTTTTAATGATTTTTTTTTTATCATCAGTGAAATCATTGTTAATTATTTAATTTGTATTGAATTTGTTCATATTTAATAAAGGTAATGATGCCCATGTGCAAGAAGTTCACAATGTTCTTTATTTGCATTGCATACTGTACTGCATTTATGGAATTGTGCCTAAGAATGTATACTACAGAATCATCTTTTATTTAGTTAATTAGCCACAGAATTCTATGTGTAAAAAATATATATATACACACCACCTATACACCCATGAGCAATAAGTGTGATAGAAAACCAATATATATGCAGGAGTACTTAACTCCCAATGGAAAACAGCTTCCCAGGGGGCCTTCCCCAATAGCTCCCCTTATTTTATGACAAATTGTGGCAATTTACAAATAAGGGATACAGCTGTATATCTGCAAATAAAATGAATAACACATAGTGATGTACTGTAATATGCAAATCATCTATTTGCTACTGATTGCACTCACAAGAGGTCAGAGAATAAAGCCCTTTCTTACTGTCAGGAGTTTCTGGTCCCAGCAGAGAAGAATTCTCAGACATCAGGATAAAAAGGTAGATATGTATTAAGGGCACAATAAGCCCATAATGGTACATAAAGAATATAAAAAGGTATATAAATAGTCCAACGCATTTCTACCACACTAGGTGGTCTTCCTCAGGGACAACACAATAAAAAACACAATCAAAATGCATCCTGATCCCATCCCCCGCATAGGTCCAACAAGACTATTCAGGAGCCCAGAATTTGAAGACGCCCTACGATTATCCTATCAAGATAAGGGATTAGCCCTATTTAAAGGACCTATAGGGGGAATGGGATCACAATGCATTTTGAATGTGTATCCCTTATTTGTATATTGCCACATTTTGCTAAGTGTAAAAATATGGTGAGTTCATCAGCCTCATGAGGAAAATGTTTGGCTTTCATAATTTGTAAAACGTTTTTTTTTTACAATGTATATTTTTTTTGTAAAATAAATATTATGGGTTTATAGCATGAGATAGTAGGAATTGTCTAACCTCTGTTCGTACTCCTACCTCTGATGCTCACCTTAAAAAACTTAGATACTTCTCTAGAGCTGCACCATTCCTATGGAATGCCCTTACCCTTTCTGTTAGACTTTCACCCAGTCTCCACTCCTTCAAAAAACATCTTTGAAAACTTACTTCTTTAGGAAAGCATATCAATTAAACTGTCAACAGCTTTCTCTCCCAGCACCCTGATTCCTCTCCTGAAACTGTCATCAAAACAAAACATTAACCCCTTCAGGACCGCTGACGGTTCAGGACCGTCAGCGGTAAAATGTGCGTTTGGACCGCTGACGGTCCTGAACCGTCATAACGGTCTGGGGCTACTTACCTGATCGCCGTCGGTCCCACGGCGGCGATCAGTGCTCCACCCGGTCCAGGGGGGTTGCCTGTCTGCCCGGGCAGTCCCCCCTCGAGCAGATCACTCGATCACATGACCGCAATAGGTGTCTGTGTATCTGCCTGCAGGGGGACTGTCTGTGCTGACAGGCAGTCTCCCTGCAAGTGAAAAATCAAAAAAATAAAGTAAAAAAAAAACAGTGTAAAATCAGTGTAAAAAATAATAATAATATGTGTATATATATATATATATGATATAGAATACAAAGCAGAATACAAATACCCCAGCAGGGTCGAAACGTCGATTTGTTCTGCACATGTAATGTATTCTATTTGATACAGTAAATACTTTTTTTCACTGAAGAGAAGACCCAGAGTGCTCCCTTTATTTTTGTATTCTATATCTGGACGCGGGATTGCACCTAGGCATTGTTTTGATCTATAGATAAATAGAGGAGGAGTGCCGTGCTTTCTTATTGTTATATATATATGATATATATACATGTATTATATCTATATATAATATATGTATATGTATCATATATATAATGTCATATTAAGTGTATTTTTATATTTATATATACGTATATTAATATAAAAATACACTTATATTTAAATTACACACGAATATATACAATATATATAATTGCTATATATATGGTATATATATATTATTATAAAATACAAATATTATGTTAATAAAAATAAATAACAAAAAATAAAAATATTTTTTAATAATTATAAAAAAAATATTTATATATGCAATTTTATTCTAACAGTATTTTGATATATATATATATATATATATATATCAAAATACACTTAGAATGTAATGATATATATATCTATGTATAAATAAATAAATAAAAACAATACGAAATATACATATGTCCATATACATAATTACATAAATAATTTCATAAATATACACGTAGACGTCAAATATATAAATATGTATATACACTGTGTGCAGAATTATTAGGCAAATTAGTATTTTGACCACATCATCCTCTTTATGCATGTTGTCTTACTCCAAGCTGTATAGGCTCAAAAGCCTACTACCAATTAAGCATATTAGGTGATGTGCATCTCTGTAATGAGAAGGGGTGTGGTCTAATGACATCAACACCCTATATCAGGTGTGCATAATTATTAGGCAACTTCCTTTCCTTTGGCAAAATGGGTCAAAAGAAGGACTTGACAGGCTCAGAAAAGTCAAAAATAGTGAGATATCTTGCAGAGGGATGCAGCACTCTTAAAATTGCAAAGCTTCTGAAGCGTGATCATCGAACAATCAAGCGTTTCATTCAAAATAGTCAACAGGGTCGCAAGAAGCGTGTGGAGAAACCAAGGCGCAAAATAACTGCCCATGAACTGAGAAAAGTCAAGCGTGCAGCTGCCAAGATGCCACTTGCCACCAGTTTGGCCATATTTCAGAGCTGCAACATCACTGGAGTGCCCGAAAGCACAAGGTGTGCAATACTCAGAGACATGGCCAAGGTAAGAAAGGCTGAAAGATGACCACCACTGAACAAGACACACAAGCTGAAACGTCAAGACTGGGCCAAGAAATATCTCAAGACTGATTTTTCTAAGGTTTTATGGACTGATGAAATGAGAGTGAGTCTTGATGGGCCAGATGGATGGATTGGTAAAGGGCAGAGAGCTCCAGTCCGACTCAGATGCCAGCAAGGTGGAGGTGGAGTACTGGTTTGGGCTGGTATCATCAAAGATGAGCTTGTGGGGCCTTTTCGGGTTGAGGATGGAGTCAAGCTCAACTCCCAGTTTCTGGAAGACACCTTCTTCAAGCAGTGGTACAGGAAGAAGTCTGCATCCTTCAAGAAAAACATGATTTTCATGCAGGACAATGCTCCATCACACGCGTCCAAGTACTCCACAGCGTGGCTGGCAAGAAAGGGTATAAAAGAAGAAAATCTGATGACATGGCCTCCTTGTTCACCTGATCTGAACCCCATTGAGAACCTGTGGTCCATCATCAAATGTGAGATTTACAAGGAGGGAAAACAGTACACCTCTCTGAACAGTGTCTGGGAGGCTGTGGTTGCTGCTGCACGCAATGTTGATGGTGAACAGATCAAAACACTGACATAATCCATGGATGGCAGGCTTTTGAATGTCCTTGCAAAGAAAGGTGGCTATATTGGTCACTGATTTGTTTTTGTTATGTTTTTGAATGTCAGAAATGTATATTTGTGAATGTTGAGATGTTATATTGGTTTCACTGGTAAAAATAAATAATTGAAATGGGTATATATTTGTTTTTTGTTAAGTTGCCTAATAATTATGCACAGTAATAGTCACCTGCACACACAGATATCCCCCTAAAATAGCTATAACTAAAAACAAACTAAAAACTACTTCCAAAAATATTCAGCTTTGATATTAATGAGTTTTTTGGTTTCATTGAGAACATGGTTGTTGTTCAATAATAAAATTAATCCTCAAAAATACAACTTGCCTAATAATTCTGCACTCCCTGTATATATTAAAATTCTACATGTGTATTTATGTAATATTTTTACCTAATTAAGTAATTTTAATGATTGCAATTTGAGGGACCTGCCTGACAACCCAGGCCGAAAGTCCAGATAATTTAATTTGCTAGCACTGTGTTTAACCATGTAACTTTCTATGACACCCTAAAACCTGTACATGGGGGTACTGTTTTACTCGGGAGACTTCGCTGAACACAAATATTAGTGTTTCAAAACAGTAAAACATATCACAGCGATGATATTGTCAGTCAAACTGAAGTTTTTTGCATTTTTCACACACAAACAGCACTTTCACTGAGGATATTATTGCTGTGATACATTTTACTGTTCTGATACACTAATATTTGTGTTCAGCGAAGTCTCCTGAGTATAACAGTACCCCACATGTAGAGGTTTTATAGTGTTTGTGAAAGTTACAGGGTCAAATATAAGGCTTGATTTTACTTTTTTTTTTTATTGAAATTTGTCGGATTGGTTAGGTTGCCTTTGAGAGCGTATGGTAGCCAAGGAATGAGAATTAGCCCCATGATGGCATACCATTTGCAAAAGAAGACAACCCAAGGTATTGCAAATGGGGTATGTTCAGCCTTTTTTAGTAGCCACTTAGTCACAAACACCGGCCAAAGTTAGCGTTTCTTGCATTTTTAACACACAAACAAATATAAATGCTAACTTTGGCCAGTGTTTGTGACTAAGTGGCTACTAAAAAAAACTGGACATACCCAATTTTGAATACCCTGGGTTGTCTACTTTAAAAAAATATGTACATGTTAGGTGTGTTTCGGGGATTTATGACAGATAACGGTGTTACAAGGTCACTATTGATACATTTAAAATATATATATATTGAAACAGCAATTTCCTACTTGTATTTATAGGCCTTTAACTTGCAAAAAAAAGCAATAAAGCATGTAAACACTGGGTGTTTTTAAACTCGGGACAAAATTTTGAATCTATTTAGCAGTTTTTTTCATTAGCTTTTGTAGATAAGTAAAAGATTTTTCAAGTAAAATTCCAAAAACATGTTTTTTTTTAAAATTTTTCACCATATTTTATTATTTTTTTTAAATACAATATATGACATAATACAAATAATGGTATGTAAAGAAAGCCCCTTTTGTCCTGAAAAAAACAATATATAACTTGTATGGGAACCGTAAATGAGAGAGCGGAAAATTTCAGCTAAACACAAACACCACAAAAGTGTTAAAACTGCTCTGGTCCTTAACGTACAAACATCGCAAAAACAGGCCGGTCCTTAAGGGGTTAAACCCTCAGTGAATACTATCCTGGAAACCTACTTTTCTACCCTAGCCTTACCTTTTGTGTCACTATACCCCACTCCCTCTAGCATGTAAGCTCATTGAGCAGGGCCCTCAATCCCTCTGTTCCTGTTCGTCCAACATATCTGGTTACAACTGCGTGTCTGTTAGTCCACCCATTGTACAGTGCTACGGAACTTGTTAAACAATATTGTTAAACATTAATAATAATATATGCACATAACATAAGCCAATGAACAGCGCAGCATAGGAATACATTAGAATAGACACAGTTAAACTGATACTCATCTTACAGCATGACAGACTTTCATGAACCTTATAGCATTTAATAGTCTTGCAATAAACAAATCAGCAAAGATATATATATATATATATATATATATATATGTTACAAGTTAGCTCAGCACTCTTCCTTAAAGGACCACTATAGGCACCCAGACCACTTCAGCTTAACCCCTTAAGGACACATGACATGTGTGACATGTCATGATTCCCTTTTATTCCAGAAGTTTGGTCCTTAAGGGGTTAATGAAGTGGTCTGGGTGCCTGGTCCAGCTAGAGTTAACCTTTTTTTCTATAAACATAGCAGTTTCAGAGAAACTGCTATGTTTATATTTGGGTTAATCTAGCCTCTAGTGGCTGTCTCATTGACAGCCGCTAGAGGCGCTGGAGTGCTTCTCACTGTGAAAATCACAGTGAGAAGACGCCAGCATCCATAGGAAAGCATTGTAAATGCTTTCCTATGAGACTGGCTGAATGTGTGTGCGACTCTTTCCGCGCATGCGCATTCAGCCGAAGAGGAGGAGAGGAGGCGGAGAGGAGGCGGAGGAGGCGGCGGGAGGGGGTCCCTGAGGGTGGGGGGCACCCTCAGGGCACTATAGTGCCAGGAAAACAAGTATTTTTCCTGGCACTATAGTGGTCCTTTAAGGGTAAGTATTGCAGTAATTGCCTGCAGATACAGGTTTCCAAAAAAGAGTGCACTCACGGGTATTGTAAATTATACATTTATTTCTGCAACTAAAAATGTTCTTCAAGATCTTAAAAAAGACTCTGGTAAACCAAAACATTGATTATGTAATGTAACCAAGTTTTTGTTGCACAAATAAATGTACAATTCACAAGACCCATGAGTGCACCCCTTTTTTGAAATTATATATATATATATATATATATATATATATATATGTAACTCAAACAAGAAAAGAACATCAGCATACAGATCAAACCACTTGTTATATCGCCCTTAATTCACTAAAATGAGGTTGCTAGTCCTAAATGGGAACTTGATATCACACAATAAATATCTCTACTCACCTCAACTAGTGAGACAGAACACCTCACTAATATGTGTATGAACTGATACAAAAAAGTGTAAAGCGCACTAATTGACCTATATGTGTGATAGCACTCTTATATGAAGTGTAGTAAATACATATCATTCATACACTTAGAGAAAAACTTGTTTCAGATGATGTATCTACAAAAGAAATGCTCACATAGGGCAGTACAATCTGCACAATACCCAAATCATACAATTCACATAATTAGGCACTTAGTCCTACTTACATTTTCATGATAACATGCAGAACTGGCTCAGGTATACAGGCACGAGCAGGATATAGAAATCCTGGGATTTCAAATAGATGTGTTTCTCCCCAAAGTATGTTCATATAATGGAGACAAATAGCAGCAATTAGAGATAAAAATGCAAATGCATTAAACAAAGTACAAAAATCCTTACATATAAAAACAATATGTTGCATCCAGGTTCTTTCTCTTAATAAGTTCAGCACAACGCGTTTCGGCAAGACATCTTCATCAGGTGCATGTTCTATTTTCTTTCCTTTTATGTCCGAATTTTGGTGCCGAAAATGTTGGCGTGACCCGCCCTTTAGGGGCGTTCATTTCCGTTTCCGTCCGGTTAGACAGTAATGTTCTTTTTCTTTGTGTATACTAATATGTATATACCTGCGTTTTTATTATATATTTTCATTTCACTTAATTTTTTACTAATTTTTCTATATTTTTTTTACTTTTTCACAAGTTCTGATGTTGTTTAACTTTGGTCTTCATATTCATTTAGGCAATTCTCTAGGGTTTTAGGTTCCCTGGTAATTTAATTTAAACCAGTGTTCTTGTATGGATATAACCTGTCCAGAGAGAGATAGAACTGCTGTACAGTCAAATAGAGACATATACATCTCTGTAGCAATGTAGCAAATGTAGCATTTTTAAAATACTTTTATGGGAAGCTCCTGCTTGAAAGAAAATCTGTCTTAGCCATTGAAGCAAAAGGTGTCATTTTAGCTGAGACAAATACTGGCATGGAGGATGTAGCAATGCCTATATTTTGTTTCCACTGTTATGTACATTTGCTTCTAATTTGCTCCCAGAATATATACAGCTCATTTTCTGCACTCAATCTGCCCACCTGCCATTTTTCACTAACGTTGTCTTGGTGACATATTCAAGTTCATCTTGGCTTCCATAAAATTCTCTCATATGAGGTGACTGTAAATATGTGTTGAGAAGAGAACACTTGACGTTGGTACAGTACAATATCCCCTCCGTAGAATTCGAAACACCCCTTTCCCATTTGAAGAGCTTCCATTTAGAGCTTTAGTGTCATGGAATTCAGTATAGTCTTGTTTTGTTTAGTAACCTCCTCTGAACCTTAGAAAACTTTCTGTTAGTTTTTGTCAATTTTGTTTCCTACGTACGGAATGTATGACCTTGAAAATGAAACCCACAACGCAAAATGAGGTTCCATTAGATTAATGCGTCTACCTGAGCTTTTCAAGGTTAGAAACTGCATTTTTGTTGCTGTTGAAATAATGTATAAATTCATGGAAGCAAATCTTGTCACATCTGACCATGTAGCAAAAACCTAAAATAAATAAATAAATTCAGGGCAAGATTTATTGTATATCTTCTGAAGTTTTAATATTGGCTTGAACAAGGAACATACACAGTAAGCAAAAATGTGTGGCTATTTCGACTTATAAACAATGAATCAAAGTAGCTTTATTAAGGTGTTAATAAAGGTCACCAAATCTCTTTACTATGCTCGGAGTACCCATGCATGAATGTTGCATATATAGTCTTTATCATGAAACATCTTTGAATTGTTATCAAACGTTAACGTCACTGGCACTAGAATAATAGGGGATTTCTATTAATAGTGACAAAGGGTGTACATGTTCAGAATACCGAATATGCTCTTTATTTTTTAAATAAAATAAAGAATAAATAGTTGTGATATTGAATTTATATCTGTGTAGAAAACACACACCCTCTTTTAAGTTTGATCACAATGGCAATTTTTTCCTTTGTGTCCGATTGCATGAACTAGGTGCTTTAAGTTTAGTTGTAAAAATGATAGTGAACTGATTTTCTTCAGAAAATTGTGGCTTTACTAATACAGTTAATGCTATGCATGTCATAACTAACCTTTATTTATTTTTTTAATACAGGATATTTAATATATGTTTTGCCTCTTAGTGTAGTCTCGTATTTTCTATATTTTATTTAGCATGCTATGGTGCTAAAAATTCACTCCATATTTCGTCTACACAAAAACATACCACATTTCAAAAGCCTGTACCCTACGTTTTATTTTGTAAATTTAAGTTAGCTAATACGCATGTGGGATCATGATCTGTGCAGGTTTTTAAATATATTAGAAATATTTGCACATCTTAGCTGTATGACCTAAAACATACAATGTACAACGTAAAACAGTCATCTTAAATATTTGATTTAGAATTTGTATGACTCTTTAAATTGGGTTTCTCTAACAGTGCAGTTAAATTAATTAATTAGCCATTAAATTAAATGACTTTTTTTGTTGTTGATAGAATTGTGTTATCTGCTTTGGATGTGTCTTTTAATTAAAAACCCAGTGCCTGTATAGTTCATTGGTCAACCAGTCCAAACAAAGGCACATGTGTTAGACAATTGTATTTATTAAAATTAAGTTTTTAAATATAGATCTACTACAAAGCAGAATTTTTATAACTTCACTATTAATTTGTGTTCTTAATGCATCACCAAAACACCATTTAGTCATGTTTAATGTTTGTATAAACTGAAACAAAGGTAGAGCTACAGGCTCTCTTACATAGATCGCTCACCTGCCAACCACTTCTTAAAACATATATAGAACTTTGTAGGGTGTCTGTTCTGGTGTTGGTGAGATGACCAGAGACTATGTTCGACCAAAGACTATGTGCAAATTATCTGAAACTCAGACTGTATATTCTGATTCATTGCCACTTATGCATATCTCCAGGATTAATGAAAATGCATTAGTTCTTGATTATGTGCATGGTTGTTCATTTTTTTTTTTTTAAAGTACAAAATAAAACATGCTGCTACATCCTATGTAACAATACAAAGTTTTTAATGGTTCTCAAATGCATTCTACAAGTTTTAAATAATACATTTTTAGATTTTTATTTTTTTATTTTTATTATTGCAGTACTTTTCTAATTTGATATTTTTAATGTTAAGATGTATGGTCTGAAGGGAACACTTTGGGCACCATAACAACTTCATCTCAATTACATTATTACGGTGCTTGGTTGTCATGGGCACTGTCTTATCTTAATGGGTTGAACCTTTTAGGAATGGTTTAAACCTAAATTTGTGTAGACAGTGCTGGTCAGCTCAGCTCCTCTTTTTCTAGGTGGTGTCCTCAGCTTCCTTGAGAAAGTCTCAAACTTGGTACATGTGATTGGCAGAGAGTGCTATATTGCACAAGTTAAAGGCTGAGAGCACCACTAGCTTGTCATTTAGAAAACTTTGAGAGAAAGGTACGTATGTAGCCTATCAACGATGGCCAACCTTCCTCTTTGAAGCAGAGGACACTGTTGAAAGAAGATGAGATAAAGCAGAAGATGAGAATTTCTAAATTAAACACACTGTGCAATAAAGGAGATTTAAAAATTAGGTCTCTCTTTACAGGAAGTGTGTAGGTCACAGGCAAGCAAGGTGTGGCTATGGCTGCATAAAGGAAATTATTTAAATCCTAAATGGTAGACAATTGAGCTGTGAGATTGCAGGGGCATGATCTGTACACCAAAACCAATTTATTAAGCTAAAGTAGTTTGGATGCTTATTAACCCCTCAATAATTGTAGACACATGTATAATTACTTGTTATGATTTCCAATGTTTTGTTTACTGTTGCTACACTTTGCCATTTCCTTGAAAAACTCACATTTTACATTGGGAAGAGTCTAGTGAGAGTGTTTTATATTATTTGCATTTGGGTTTTGTTAGAACTGATGACTCGGAAAACTGATGTAATTTACTCAAAGTTGGCATCTGCTAAGAATGTCTTAGGAATAGACACAAATGTGATCCAGTACATTCCATTTCTGGGGGGGTTCCAAAATTCTAATAGCAGCCCTGAATCGATATGGCATATTTGTGTTCCACTGTTGTGTCACGGATATTTCACGGTTTGTATATTTTTCTTTCTATCCATAGTTTACTCCTACATATAACTTTTAGAAGAAAAACTCCTAGAAGTTAGTAAAACCAACGTCACATTTGTAACCATACTTTTTTTCAGGCTACTGTTTGCTGTTAATTAGATAAATAACACAGCTGATAAAAATCCAAACTTTCATGTAGTGACCTAAGAAATAGATTGCCTTCCACTCTAGTGAGAAATGGTTAAATTACCAAACCTGAGATAATGAAAGTTTAAAGCAAACTATTTCTTGTTTACGAACAGTAATAGACAATACGAGCATTTATCTTTTATAGTGGATCTTTTTTTTAAGCATAGTTCTTCATTTTTCCTTTTATATGTGAAATAAATATTTTGTTTTCCTCATTTTTTTGACCCAAAAGATAAAGATAAAATAGGCTTGAAGTGTCAAATATAATTCATTGCCTGCATAGAACGGCCTTATACTGATACTGCACAGAGAGGAAATCTAAATCATTTTGGTGGCAAGCTTATAAGCAAGATAAGATCAGCATTTTTCTTCCTGAAAAATATATCTGCTGTAAATTAAAGGAAGTTGTATTTTATGAAAATGTGTATGACAAAATTTAACTCTGTGTCAGATTCCCAACTGCGTTAACAGAAATATATGGAAATGATCACAAGATTGCAAGAAACTTGTCTTCCAGCTCCAAGACAACAGAGGCTATAATTATAGCAGAGTCAGATAAAG
The DNA here is from genome assembly GCF_036172605.1 of Pelobates fuscus. Classification (NCBI taxonomy): domain Eukaryota; kingdom Metazoa; phylum Chordata; class Amphibia; order Anura; family Pelobatidae; genus Pelobates; species Pelobates fuscus. The sequence goes on along the minus strand of NC_086320.1, from coordinate 333,515,589 downwards.
TTTTAGTAGGCATACATTTTCAATTTGGTATCAGACTTGAGTTTTTACCATGAAGCAACATAAACTTGACAATTCTGGGGATTTTTCGCACAATAACTAATAATAAAGACCTTAATTTATGTCTTTTGGTCTTTTTGGTCTTTTTCCATACAAATATAGAGGGTATGCATGATAAATAAAAAGTAAACATTATTTAAAATAAAACTGAATTAGTCTTGAACATTGTTAATTAAACTCCTGTCACGGACACCACTCCAAGTGTGCACGCAACTTGCTTTCGTGGGTGAAAGGGTTAAAGGGACGATGTAGGAACCCAGATGACTTCAGTTCATTGAAGTGGTTTGGGTGCAATGGCCCAGTCCCCCTTAGTCCAGAGAAACTGTAATAATTACATTGCAGGACAGTTGTCAACTAGACAGTCACTAGAGACAGTTTCTGATTGCTAGGTGACTTTTGGTCATCCTAACTGACGCTGGACATCCTCATACAGGAGACTCCTATTACCGGAGCAGATGATAAGAAAGAGGTGGGCTTAGGGGCATGATCCATACACCAAAACTGCTTCCTTAAGCTAAAGTTGTTTTGGTAACTATAGTGTCCCTATAATGTGATTATTTACCAGACAAAGCAAAACTTTATATTTATAATATTAAATTATATATTTACTTTAATAACAATTATAATGAACAAAAATAGTCGCATTGCATACAAAATAGATGACACATTAATAAAAAAAATAATTATACTAAAACAAACACTTAGAAATAAAAATCTTCTCTATCTGGAAGTTTTAGCTGTACAAATGGCAACTCTCTCAAAATTAGATTTTGACTCCAAGTAAAGCCTGCCCATAATTTGCATGTCATATGGGTATACAGGACAGGCAGGTAGGCATGACTGTAGGAATTCTAGGTTGATAACACATCTCATCTCACCTTTTGTTGATTTAAAGAACATTTATATGGGACGAATCTTGGCAGAGCACCGGGGGTGAAACTAATTTACCTGGTTAAATTGCCAAACGCTGTTTTAGGCTCTCCTCACACAAGCTGTGCACTCTCGAGAACCCCTGAGGTAATATTGCTGGTGACTCAAGGCTCCATGACTGGACGGGGTCACTTTAGTTCTCATGCAAGTTAACTAAGATCGACAGATCACTCAACAAAAAAAATATATATACCTTTATTAATTACAGCTTCATTTGTAAATTATAATTGAAAATGTAATATTATTATAACTAAAATGTAGTATTCGTATTAAATAAAATTAGGTTCACAAATCTGCAGAAATTTGTTTAGATTATTGTTTCTTCCTGTGAAGTTTGCTGTATGAAGTTTAATCTCACGCAGGAGGCTGCTAACAGTGTGTGTGTGTGTGTGTGTAGTTTTGCATGTTACAAAACAGACATTTATAATGGTATAAATTATACTACAATTAGTGGATCCACAAGTTTCCTTTCCTCTTATGGGGAATAATAATTGAAAATTTTTCATCGCAGTGACTTTAGATCATCAGTCCTTTCTTTTGGTTCTTTTTTTAACTCACTGCATTTGTTTAGCACTGGCTGTCTTTTATTGTAGCATTTGTATTACTTTAATGATATAGTAGAGCTGACACTGACTTTCTGTGACAAGTAACAATTTCCATGTACTGAACATGTCTCATACTGTAAATAATAGGTTGTCTGAGACGAGTGTCTAACAGCTGTCAGTTTGTGTTTGTTCATTTGTATTGACTTCATTACAAAATTGTTATTGCCCATTAAATGAGAGGTCATCATGCGAATTGATTGAGGAAACATTAACGAGAATAAAATGTCTTTTATTTAGCAGTATTTTGACTTTGATCTAGATATCCAGTTTGAAAATAAAGTAGTGTGCATCTAGTGGCTATACAGGGCAAACGCACAGCCCTCTGCTGCCTGACTTTAAACTAAACAAAGCTTAGGTGTAATAATTCATGGGAATTGTGTTAGACTGATTAGTCAAACTGATAAATGCAAAGAAATTATGTTATTTCTATTAGCTACCATTTGCTTTGTATGGTTTAGTTTCAATGTCTTTTAGTTATCTTGCTTAACCCCTTAAGGACCAAACTTCTGGAATAAAAGGGAATCATGATATGTCACACATGTCATGTGTCCTTTAGGGTTTTTTTTTTCAATAAGTATTTTATTGATCAGTTTTTCGGGAAAAGGGGTACAGAAAAAAAAAAAGGGGAGAGGTGGGGGGGGGGTAACAAATACACTTATATATGCATGTCTCACATAAGAGGGTACCACAAGTGTGGTATAGGTACTCATAATATTGGTGCATTACATTGTGAACACAAGTTTTAGATAACGGTACAAGATAATGGTACATTAATGTCACAACATAGTATATCACACATCACAGCATAGGTTACCACAATATATATGTCAGCATCTTCCTACCCAATTGTAATCTGGGGGCATGTGGAGGTAGGTACAAGGTGTGCGCTGGTTCCACTGTAAGGGTTATGTGGGGGTAAGGGATGTTAGGATGTGTTCATTTTCCCTTCTAGCTCTGTCCACCTCTGCCAATTGTATCTCGTGATATTGGAGTGTTTCAATGTGGTCACAGAGAGCAATTCGTATTTGAGGAATTGATTAGTCATGTGCTTTACCATTGCCAGAGGTGGGCACCCTGGTGTTTTCCAGTTGCACGCAATAACCTGCCTAGTCGCCAAAATAGATAGTATCACTAACTTCTTGTCTGCGTGGGGTATATTACCTGGGAGAATAAGAAAGATGCCTATAGAGGGTGTAATTGGTGTGAGCGTAATTCCCAGTTGCTCCCAAATTCTTTGTGTTTCTAACCACAGTGGCCTGATCTCTGGGCAGCTCCACCATACATGAGACATTGTTCCCTTTTCTGTCTCGCATCTCCAACAGTTAGGAGAGGTATTTGGGTATATCTTGTGGAGTCTGGACGGTGTGTAGTACCACCTGAAAACAAGTTTTTTGTGGGCTTCAATATGTGAGTAGCAGGAAGTGATGCCTTTCAGGGCTTGAAGTGAGGTTAGCCATGTTTTACCTGTGGGTGAGTAGGTGCATTCATTTTCCCACTGTGTGCGGTATGTAAAAGTTGGGGGTGTCTTTTGACTCTGTAGTATAGTATAGCAGACTGAGAGAGCTTTGGACTTGGTCGGTGTATTGTGACAACGCTCATACAGAATTGAAAAATCTTGGTGTGGCCTGTGTGTGAGTTGTGTAGGTGTTATAACCACACTCGAAACCAAACTCTTCAGCTGAAGGTATGGGAAGATGAATGACGGGGGTAATTGGAACTTTTTTTGTAGTTCAGGGAATGGCATAATAGTTCCCGTCCGGCAGATGTCTGTAATGCGGTTCACTCCCAATTCTTTCCACCTGTGCAGGGAAAGCCATGGGGATACTGAGTTAAGGGCTGTGAGTGGGGCCCAGGTGGAGAATGTTGATTCTGCTGTACGGGGTCCGTGAAGATGGTCCAATGTTTGAATTGCATAAGTAGTAAGCGGTAGGAGTGTCCTGTGTGTACCTCTGAGAGGTTTAGGAGTCCACATTAAATCAGTTGGCAAGTGTTTGGGGTCGTAATTATTCTCTATGTCTACCCATTGTAGTGCATGTTGTGGTGCGTGCAACTTTATTGCACCTTCGAGAAGAGCAGCTTTTTGGTATTTTGCAATGTTGGGGAGTCCCAATCCTCCCTCTTTTGTAGGAAATTGTAGGAGAGACATGGGAAGTCTCGGTTTCTTATTAGCCCAGACATAGGTGGAGATTATGCTTTGTATTTGTTTGCACAAAGTGGGTGATATGGGGATCGGCAACATCCGAAACACATAGAGCAACTTTGGGAGAAGGATCATTTTTACAGCATTAATCCTACCAAACCAGGACAGTAACACATTGTTCCATTTGTGGAGAGTTTGTTTGCACATCAACGGTAGAGTAGAAAAATTGTGTGTGCTAATACCTCTATATGTAGCTGCAATTTTCACTCCTAGGTATGTTAGGTGTGTTTGTCTCCAATCAAAGGTGTGTATAGATTTGAGTGCTAGGACATCCATCACGGGGAGGCGGATCGGCAGTGCTTGGGTTTTAGTTTGGTTTAATTTATAGTAGGAGATTATGCTATATTCGTTTAGTGTGTCAATGAGGTGTGGTAAGGAGCGGTCTGGTGTAGTAAGGGAGAGGAGAATATCATCTGCGAACATAGATAATTTATATTCTACTTTGTTGATGTTGACACCCTTTATGTCTTTATGTGTTCTAATCTTGTACGCCAAGGGTTCTAATGATAGAATAAATAGCAGGGGGGAGAGCGGGCAACCTTGGCGGGTGCCGTTCGTGATCGGGAAAGGGCTCGAGAGGAAGCCCGCATTGGATACTCTCGCAGTTGGTTTAGAGTATAATGCCATTATGCCAGTTATGTAGGATTTGGGGAAACCAAATTTGAGCAATACTTGTTCCATGTATGCCCAATTGAGCCTGTCGAAGGCCTTCTCCGCGTCCAGCGCTAGAAGAAGGCCTTCCATTCGGTGTGTTTCCATATGTGCTAGAATGTTCAAGATTTTCCTCGTATTATCAGAACCCTGTCTGCCTTTAACAAAACCAGATTGGTCATTGTGTATGATGCGGGATAGTATGTGTGTGAGGCGGTCCACCAGGATCTTGGCGTATATTTTAGTATCGCAATTGAGTAGTGAGATCGGCCTAAAATTTTGGCAGACTATTGGTGGCTTGCCTGGCTTAGGAAGCGTGGAGATATGCGCTTGAAGCATGTCAGGGGGCATTGTGCCTGAGGTAAAGCAGTGGTTAAGGAGTTGTGTGAGATATGGGTTCAATGTATCCGAAAAGGTCTGGTAATAGAGATTGGTAAAGCCGTCAGGGCCTGGTGATTTGTGCAGGGGGAGTTTCTTAATCGTATTGTTCACTTCTTCTACTGTAAAGGGTTTAGTAATCGAGTCAATGTCTGATTGGGTTAGCGTTGGCAGTTGTATGGTGTCTAGGAAAAGTCGAATTTGTTCCGGTGATGGTGGAGGTGAGGTGGTGTCATCTTTGAGGTTGTAAAGAGAGCTATAGAATTGTGCAAATGTTTCCACTATTTCTTGCGTGTTCATAGCCTTTGTTTTGTCCTGTTTAAAGACGTATGCCACTCTGGAGTTGGCCATACGTTGTTTAAGTTGGGATGCTAGGGTCGCTCCTGCTTTATTCCCTTGGGCAAAGAATTTATGTTTAAATTTTTGTAGGATGTAGTTGGTTCTATCTAGCTGAAGTTCTTTGAGCTTGGATTGTAAGATTCTCAGTTTTGTGTGGTGGTCTGGCGAGGGGGTAGTTTTGTTACGATGAGTAAGAATTGCTATTTGTTGGATTATGTCGTCAAACTCGCGTTTTCGCTGCTTATTAGCGTAACTAGCGTGTTTGATGAATAAGCCCCTAATGACAGCTTTATGTGCTTGCCAGAGTGTGGTTATTGAAATATCATCTGATATGTTGTTCTGGAAATACATTTCCAGTTCCTGCTTGATTTGTTGCGTTATGAGGGGTTTTCTGAGTAGTGACTCATTTAATCGCCAGGAGCCTCGCCCTGTATTGGGGAAGCGGGTCGATAGTGACATAGTTATAGGTGCATGGTCAGACCACTGTATGAGGCCTATTTGTGTGGATTGCACTTTAGAGATTAGGGAAGAGTGCAGGAGGAATCTATCGATTCTTGAGTAAGAGTTGTGTGCCTGTGAGTGGAAAGTGAAATCCCTGTCAGAAGGGTGCAGGGTCCTCCAGACATCTACATATTGAGCCTTGTGTAAGTGTGACCCAATGGCATTGGCAGAGTGAGTGCGTCTAGTAGCAGTTTTGCGAGAGACTCCCAGGGTGGAGGACGTGTCTAGTTCATCGTCTAGGATAAAATTCGTGTCACCTCCTATTATTACAGTTCCGAATTTATGGGTATCCGCTAGCAATAGTATTTTTTCTAGATAGGGTATTTGGTTATCATGCGGACCATATATGTTGATGAGGGTATATTGCTCATTATTAATATTACATTGTAGGAGAATAAATCTACCTTCCTTGTCTCCTATTTTTTTTTTGTAGGGAGAAGGCTACATCCTTGCTAATTAGGATTGAGACTCCTCTCTTTTTTTTTGGCGTAACCCGTGTGAAAACCTATGGGGTAGTATTTGGATGAAAATTTAGGCTTTTTAGCATTCAGAAAGTGAGTTTCTTGAAAGAAGGCTATCATGGCTTTTGCCTTTTTGGCCTCTTCGAGAGCTAGCCTCCGTTTGTGGGGGGAATTCAATCCCTTAGCATTCAGTGAAAAGATATTCAGAGCCATGTAGTTACAACCAGCGCGCTGAGTGTAGCGCAGACGTATATGGGTTTTTTATGCGACACTCCAAGACCTAACGCTCTATGTAGCAACAAGTGTCGATTAAGTGTAAAGCAAGTTACCGTTTTTGCTAATGATTTAAGACCGTATTGTGCATAAAGTATATTTGTGGGGGGATGAAGGGTCAAGGTAGGGGTGGGGTACTCAATATGGTACCAAACAAGAACTATATACAAAGGAGGGGTCAGACAGAGGGTATCTGACCTAGAAAACGAGTTTAGCGGCCCTATGGAGCCTAGGTGGAGGGGAGGGCAATCTGTGGGTTAGAACTGCCCCGGAAGATTAAGGAGGCAATAATGGGGGTCTGTATAAAACCTTCAATATGTAGCGTGAGTATATGGCACATAATGCATCAGGTATATATATACGTAGGTCGGCTCTCTACATTGCTAGGTATCCAAAAGACCTTATAATACACAAATATACATGGTAGCATTAGGGAATAGAGCATAGGAGCAAAGCAACATATCAAGATCATATGCTTACTTATCCTCAGAGTACGGTGCCATAATCTGGTCTATACAGTTCGTTATGTAATGTCAGTCCTTGTTATTTGTGTTTTGTCCCAGTAGACCATTCGTTAGGGATTTTCAGAGGTGATGATCGGAGACCTTGAGATGGAGTCTTGGTGTCTTGTAGGGTCACCGGTATGTTCCAATTTTGGAGTATTCTCGCTCCTTCTGCCGCCGTGGTTATGTGGTAGTCCGTGCCGTTACGTTTGATTATGAGACGGGTAGGTTATCCCCATTTATACGGGATCTCTGCATCTCTGAGTGCTTTCGTGACTGGGTTCAATTCCTTGCGTTTAGCTAGTGTGGCGGCGGATAAATCCACGAACAGCTTAACATGTTGGAATTCAGGTGGTATGTTATCGGGATTTCTTGCCGCTCGCATAACCAGCTCCTTGGAGGTGAAATAATGCATCCCCATGATCACATCTCTTGCCGCTGTGGGTTGCAGAAATTTTGGTCGCGGTAGGCGGTGAATGCGGTCTAGCCGGAGGTCTCCTTCAGTGAGGCCTGGGCACAAGGCTTTAAAGAGGCCGGTAGCATAGTCTCTCAGTTCTGAGGGTTTAATTTCCTCCGGTACGCCACGCAGGCGAATATTGTTGCGCCGATCACGATCTTCGTGATCAGCAATCTTGGCTTCTAGGTACGCCATTCGAGCATCTATCGTATCGTGCGATGCCGCTAGATCGTTGTGCGCACTGATCACTTCCTCCATTTTGTCTTCAATGGCACTTGTGCGTTCACTGATCTCTTTGATATCAGCTCTGACATTGCGAGCCAATTTAGCAAATTCCATCTGCAGAGTTTGCTGTAGATCTTGCAGCATCTTGTGCAGGGTGTGTTCTGAAGCAGGGGCATTAGTCCCCATAGAGATGGAGGTGCTGTCGCTGTTTTCGGACGCTGCTGTTGGTGATTCTGGGCCTCCGGCGCCATCTTGGATTTTGGTGCGTGGCGGTGTGAAGGAGGATACCCGGGTCACTGCCGGTCGAAGTTTTGTTTTTCTGGGCGCTTTCTGGGACATGGTGGTGCAGGTCGTCGTAAGCTCTTTGACAAACCTGAATTAGGGCAGATATTGCTCGTGTAGTCGCTGTTTATTAGGAGCCCTCACGGGAGCTAACAGATCGCGCGTCCATTACCGCGCGCTGCCAGGCCTGTCCTTTAGGATTTAAAGGGTCAAGCCAGACCCTAAACTACTTTAGCTTGCTGAAAAGCTTTGTGTGTGAAAAGTGTGTCCTCTTTTCCCATTTTGCATAAAGTGATTTCAATAGACCCTTGTATAAATCAACCAGGTTGCACTTCCCTGGATTTCAAGCACACAACAGGTAATGTTACTTCCTGGTTATGTTAGCTCAATGCAGCTGACCTTAAGAGGCAGCAATTGCTCAGAGGACCCAACTTACAAAGACTTCTCAGTGTGGTGGATTGGGAAGTCTGTGATTGGGCAGTCACAGACAGGGCTGGACTGGGGATACAAAGCAGCCCTGGAAAAAAATCAATGCCAGCCCCATAAGTAACTACGCCATGTATTGTCACATGTAATACGTATGGCTATGTGTTGCCACCCGAGATGATTGAGTAATTATATATATAATTATATACAAATATACACTATATATATATATATATATATTTTTTTTTTTATGTGTTTATATTACTCAATCATCTGGGGTGGCAAGACATGCATACATATACATATATGCCTTACATATTATTAATGTGTGTGTGTATATATATATATATAAATATATATATCTAATATGGTGGGGATGGGGGACTGTGAGGTGGATGGGGGGCCTGTGAGGTGGGTAGGTGTCCTGTAAGCTGGTTGGGGGGACTGTGAGGTGGGTAGGGGAACTGTCAGTGGGTAGAGGGGTTGTATGGCTGGGCAGGGGGACTATGAGGTGGGTAGGTGTCCTGTAAGCTGGGTGGGGGGCAGTGAGGTGGGTAGGGGGGCTGTGAGGTGAGAGGGGGGCTGTGAGGTGGGTAGGGGGGCTGTGAGGTGGGTAGGAGGCTGTGATGTGGGTAGGGGGCAGTATAGTGGGTAGGGGGGCTGTATAGTGAGTAGGGGGCTGTATAGTGGGTAGGGGGCTGTGAGGTGGGTAGGGGGGCTGTGAGGTGTTTAGGGGGACTGTGAGGTGTTTAGGGGGACTGTGAGGTGTTTATGGGGCTGAATAGTGGGTAGGGGGGCTGTGAGGTGGGTAGGGGGGCTGTGAGGTGGGTAGGAGGCTGTGATGTGGGTAGGGGGCAGTATAGTGGGTAGGGGGGCTGCATAGTGAGTAGGGGGCTGTATAGTGGGTAGGGGGGCTGTGAGGTGGGTAGGGGGGCTGTGAGGTGTTTAGGGGGACTGTGAGGTGTTAAGGGGGACTGTGAGGTGTTTAGGGGCCTGAATAGTGGGTAGGGGGGCTGTGAGGTGGGTAGGGGGGCTGTGAGGTGGGGAGGGGGGCTGTATAGTGGGGAGGGGGCTGTATAGTGGGGAGGGGGGCTGTATAGTGGGAGGGGGGCTGTATAGTGGGTAGGGGGGCGGTGAGGTGGGTAGGGGGCAGTATAGTGGGTAGGGGGCTGTGATGTGGTACAGGGGCAGTATAGTGGGTAGGGGGGCTGTGATGTGGGTAGGGTGGGCTGTGATGTGGGTAGGGGTGGCTGTGATGTGGGTAGGGGGGGCTGTGATGTGGGTGGGGGGCTGTGATGTGGGTAGGGGGGCTGTGATGTGGGTAGGGGGGCTGTGAGGTGGGAAGGGGCAGTATAGTGGGTAGGGGGGCAGTATAGTGGGTAGGGGACTGTTAGGTAGGTAGGGGGCTGTGATGTGGGTAGGGGGGCTGTATAGTGGGTAGGGAGGCTGTGAGGTGGGTAGGGGGGCAGTATAGTGGGTAGGGTGGCTGTGAGGTGGGTAGGGGGCTGTATAGTGGGTAGGGGGGCTGTGGTATGGGTAGGGGGCTGTATAGTGGGTAGGGGGGCTGTATAGTGGGTAGGGGGCTGTAAGGTGGGTAGGGGGTAGTATAGTGGGTAGGGGGTCTGTTAGGTGGGTAGGGGGCTGTGAGGTAGGTAGGGGGGCTGTGAGATGGGTAGGGGGGCTGTGAGGTGGGTAGGGGGCCTGTGATGTGGGTAGGGGGGCAGTATAGTGGGTAGGGTGGCTGTGAGGTGGGTAGGGGGCTGTATAGTGGGTAGGGGGCTGTGGTATGGGTAGGGGGCTGTATAGTGGGTAGGGGGGCTGTATAGTGGATAGGGGGGCTGTATAGTGGGTAGGGGGGCAGTATAGTCAGTAGGGGGCTGTATAGTATGTGGGGGGGCTGTGATGTGGGTAGGGGGGCTGTGAGGTGGGTAGGGGGACTGTCTGTAAGGTGGGGGGCTGTATGGTGGGTATGGGGCTGTAAAACAGTAAATACCTTTATTTTCCTGTTGGTCCGGTAGGCAGCTTTCCAGCACTGTGTGTGGGGGCGGAGCTTGTGGACGGGAGGCGGAGCTTCCGATTGGGGGCGGGGCATGCAGCCAAAATTATTGGAGACTGTGCAGGGAGACTGACAGGTCTCCCTGCAGTGGCTGACAGCCACACCAGCCCCCAGCTCCTCCCTCCCCTCGGACTGACAGGTTGGCACAGTCCGAGGGGAGGATTTATTATAATAATCATCAGGGCTGTCAGCCCGGCCCCAGCTTAATGCGGCCCACCGGGAAATTTCCCGGTATCCCGGTGGGCCAGTCCGGCCCTGGTCACAGAAAGTCTAGGTTGGGTTAGCAGGGGAGAGCTTGTAAAGGCTGCAGACGAGAGATTTGCAGGTTTTGCAAGCTGATTTTAGATATATCCCCAATTTAAAAATACACGCACGTTTTTATTTGGAGTATATCTCCTAAACAGTGATTTGTATTTATTTTGTTTTTGGGCAGTGGAGTGTCCCTTTAATCAGTAACAGCATCCACGTTGAACTCAATTCCCAGGTCTTGCTTGTGTTACTAAATGTCCCTCTTTTCTAGGCATTCTATTTTGTTTGCCAATTTAAATGACATTAAATATGTTAAAATTAATCCATGTAAATAAAACAAATTCATTTTGTTCTTATTCACATTTAATTTTCAGAAATGGTTATGAGTTCATCCCAAAATCACCATCATTCATCTTTAAAATGTGGAAGTTTGCGATTCACTTTACGAAGTTACTAATGCTATTTACCAAAAAACAAGACAGTTGTCAATACACTACTGGTGGAAACCTTTTAGAGTTTTATGTAGGCAATTTCCGGATGCAGAGCAGTTGCATGTTTGCTCTTCTGTCAGTAGCTCTAAGATGCCCTACATCAGACCATAAAGTCCTCATTTCAGAACCCTGACTCACTATTCAGTGTTCCTTAACCCCTTAACGCCGTTATGGCGTACCATGCCGTCACGCATTAAATGGGCTTTAAAGCCGTTGCGACGTCATGGTACGCCGTAACGGCTTAAGCCCCCAAGAAGAGAGGTGTACTTACCTCCGCCGCGATCCTCTTCTGGGGGGCTGCCTGAGAGCCCAGGCAGTCCCCTTCCGACAAATGAGGCCCCCGGGGGCCATGTGATCGCTCTCAAAGAGCGATCACATGGCCTCCTATAGCTGGCTGTGGATCTGCCAGCAGGGGGACTGTCTGAAATATCAGACAGTCCCCCTGCTGGTAGGAGGTGCAAAAAAAATAAATTAGACATGTGTAAAAATAAAATAAATATATTTATATATATATATATAATATGTATATATATTATATATATATAATATATATACATATTATATATATATGTAACGTCATACAAAGTGTATTTTAATATTAATATAAGTACATATATTAATATTAAAATACACTTAGAATGATGTTACATATATATATATATATATATATATATATATATATATTATATATGTATATATATTATATATATAATAGATGTACATATATATATATATATATATATATATATATATATATATATATATATATATATATATATATATATATATATCTTTGTTCATCCATTTTTTTTATATTTATTTATTTATTTTATTTCCACCTTTCTGGATGAATTCCCCTCAAAGCTGGCAGTTAAAAATGTTAAACACAAGATAGGAGCAAGTTGTATAGTGAAAGTTTAGCTTCAGCTATTTGCTTGCTTGAGTGCACATTTCTCCATCAAATTTCTGGGGTTCGAATGTACTCTGAATGTGTCATAAGTGATGCTAAGTGGTTCTTCAGAACCAGCATGAGAGACCCATTTCTTATCTTTGTTTGATGAATCTAGGCCTTATCGTTCTAGAATGAAATATTTGAGTGTTGCTAAGATACTTGAAATTAGTGTAGCAGCTGGTGAACACGATTACCTATTTTTATATATTTATTTTACTTATCTCAGGAAAACTGTTTGCAAGGTATTACACATCCATTTGGTTTTCAACTTTTATGCACTTTTGAGAAGGGTTTTAGCATAAAATCTTTGAAACATGTGAGAATTGCAAAAACAGGTTCTGTGAAACAGACAGCTGACACAAAATATTTCTTTCGAAATATGTAATTTATCTTTCTAATAAATTTCCACTGCCACTATTTTTATTCCTGTTTCTGTTTGTGTAGTTTATAAATAGGTTGACTTTAAATTAGTGTTTTGCTATTTGGATTTAATTTTGATCTGATATTTTCCTCAAAGGATTAAACATTATCAGAGTGTTGCATTCTATTTGGCTAAGAATAGTACTGATCATTCTATTTGGCTAAGAATAGTACTGAACAGAACTGGGAAAAAGTTCTAAATGCGTATTGAATTGTGATGGAGTAAACCAGTAACAAGTAAGTACAGACACAAAATAAACTAACAAACGAAAAAATATAGCTCATGGTTTTATGCAGGGGCGTATTAGCCGCGAGGCAAACAAGGCATTTGCCTTGGGCGGCATTTTCCAGGGGGCGGCAAAAAACGCCGCCCCCAAATGCCCAGGGCAAATGCCTTGTTAGCCTTGCGGCTAACTGGGCTGCCGGGCTGGTTGCTGGGCGGGCGGCTGGCGAGGGAGCTCTTCCTCTCAGCTCTCTGCTCAGCTCACTCGCGCGCCGCAGAGTGAGGCTGGGAGCCGGAAGATGACGTCATCTTCCGGCTCCCAGCCTCACTCTGCGGCGCGCGAGGGAGCTGAGCAGACAGCTCAGAGGAAGAGCTCCCTCGCCAGCCGCCCGCCCAGCAACCAGCCCAGCAGCCCGACCGGCAGCCCCACTAGACCCCAGGGAGGTAAAGAAACCCCCCCAGCATTCCCAAAGGTAAGGAGGCTGGGGGGGTAGGTTAAATTAATTATATATTATATATATATTATTATTATATATATATATTATATATATATTATTATTATATATATTATATATATATATATATATATATTATTATATATATTATATATATATTATTATATATATATAATATATATATTATTATATATATATATTATATATATATTATTATATATATATATTATTATATATATATATATTATTATATATATATTATATATATATATATATTATATATATATTATTATTATATATATATATATTATTATATATATATATATATTATATATATATATTATTATATATATATATTATATATATTATTATTATTATATATAATATTATATATATATTATATATATATATATATTATATATATATTATTATATATATATTATTATATATATATATTATTATTATATATATATATTATATATATTTTATTATATATATATTATATATATATTATTATTATATATTTATTATATATATATATATATATTATATATATAAATATCGAGAACTCCGCACTCAATGTACCGGTCTTGTGCTCGCCTCGGTGCTGCCTCAGCCGTCAGTATATACAATGAAGAACGAGTGCACTCAAAAGGACTTAGTAGAAAGTAATGTGTTTATTCACAAACGTGCCAGTGATAGGTTCAACGTTTCAGTCCTCGCAGGACTTTTATCAAGACAATCAAAAGGCGGGTAAACAGTGTTTAAATATGTTACAAACAAATTTCAATTGGAGAGTGAAAACGAGGTTGTGATGTCACCAGTGACGATTTAAGGTCAAAGTTCAACAAGCATACCTGGAAAAGTTTAACCCATTCCGGTGAAGTAACCAGCAATATAGACAAGAGCTATAGAGCAATCTAACAACATTATAGTACTAAGTGTTTAAGAAGTGATTAGACCATACATTCGGTCCAACTCTAGAGTGTCTGTGCTCATATATGCATGTGGACAGAATAAAGAAATACAAAATTTAAAAACAAGGAAAATAAACCCGAAGGGCCTCGCAGAGTGGTTAGTCTACTAAAGATCTGTTTTATGGAAAATCCAGTAGCAAAGAACCGTGTGGTACGTCATCAAAGAGCATATTGAAAAGCATATATTGAAAAGCATATATTAAAGATAAGCTTAGCCAATCCATGAAATGGATAATCACAGTATCATACAGATTATAACCTTTTTAGTATACAGATACAAATGTTACTATCTGGGATAACCTCTGCGCTAATATAGCAAATTTTAACACTAACTTACTAAAAATGAAGATAACAATAACAATGACTGCATCATTCTATCTTTTAGGGATGAAACAGTTCAGAGGGTTAATCTCATTTAGCCCCCCTGGGGACAATGTTCCCAATGTAAAAATCCAGTAGGCTTCTCTCTGGAGAAGTAAATTATCCCAATCACCTCCTCGTCTTGGAGCCGGGACTTGTTCAATACCCATAAATTTGAGGGTTGGTAATGTATGTCCCGCTGTGAGAAAATGTCTAGCTATAGGCGTGGTTGCTGTGCCACTGGACAATGCAATCCTAATGGTTGATCTGTGACCCCTCATGCGTTCCCGAAGGTCATTTGAGGTCTTGCCGATGTACATCAGACCGCACGGGCATGTGATGCGGTATACAACATGTGTAGTAGTACACAAAATACGTTGACGTATTTTATATTCTTTACCCGAGTGGGGATGAAAAAAAGATTTCCCTGGAGTCATGTTGTTGCAAGCTGTACATTTTAAACATCGGTAGCAACCAACATTGTAGTTTTCAACTTGTTTCAGCTCATGTGTATCAGTATGTACAAGGTAGTCCTTCAGATTTTTATTCCTCCTATAGCTCATGATCGGGGTTTGCTTAAATATAGCCGGCAGTGTGTTATCTTTTTGAAGTATCTCACAATTTTTCCGAATCATTTTTGAGAAATTCAAGGATTGTGAGTGAAAAGTTTGTGGAAAGGTTAGTCTGGGTGATTTAATGCTTGACGATGGTCCATCCGTGTAGCGCTGCAGTGCTTTCGAATATGCTCGATCCAGGGTGTACTTGGAATAACCCCTTTGGATGAATTTCTCGAACATTTCTTGAATTTGAACAGCAGTTCTATTGGGATCCGAGTTGTTCCTCATCACCCTAATGAACTGTGATACTGGGAGTGATTTGATCAGATTGGGTGGATGATGACTGGTTGCGTGTAATAATGTATTACGGTCAGATGTTTTAGCAAACAGTGTATATCCCAATTTATTGTCTTCAATGAAAATGCGTAAATCCAGGAAATCCATATGGTTGTCACTGATCTGGTATGTGAGTCTAACCGGAGAGTCCAAAGTGTTGAGTGAATTTAGCATGTCCAGAAATAATGATTCCTCTCCAACCCAAATAATAAACACATCGTCGATGTATCTGAGATATTTCAGGATATGGTTGCTGTATTTTTGTAAGATATACTTCTGTTCATATACATGCATGTATGCATTCGCATACATAGGTGCCATAGGGGCACCCATGGATGTCCCCGAGACTTGAATGTAAAAAGAATTTTCAAATCTAAAATAATTCAACGTTAAACATAATTCCAGCAATTCCAAGATGTATTCAATTGGGGGTTCAATCTTTTCTTGACATTGCAAAAGTACCTGTCGCATGGATTGTATTCCCTCGTAGTGAGGGATGATGGTGTACAAACTGCACACATCTATGGCAGCCAGCAAGACCCCTTGTGAAGGAAGTTCAATGGACCTCAGAGCAGTGATAACTTGGGCAGTGTCTTTGACATATGTAGGTAATGTCATAACTGGTGTTTTAAATTTAGAGTCAAGCCATCTTCCAATGGGTTCAAGGAGACCCCCAATGGCCGAAACAATTGGGCGACCCGGTGGTAATTCCAAGTTTTTGTGAACTTTCGGGAGTGTGTAAATAATAGGACATCTTGGATGGGTTTCAAACAGATATTCATATTCTGATGTAGTCAAGAAACCAGCTTCCAGCCCCCTCTGTAGAGTCTGTTGTATGCTTCTACCAAATTCCTTAGAGGGGTCGGTGTTGGAATATTTGTAAACCGTAGTGTCGGACAGTTGTTTAAGGATTTCATCCCTATAATTTTCAAACTTTTGAAGGACGATAGCCCCACCCTTATCCGCCGATCGTATAACGATTGACTTATCATTAGCTAGACTATGTAGAGCTTCTCTCTCCATTTTGGTAATGTTGGATCTGGCAATGTTATCACTAGTTGTCATCTGCATCGTTTCTGTTCTTAGACAATGAGAAAATGTTTTTAATGTTGCATTCACGGCTGGGGGGTCAAACATATTATATATATTATATATATTATTATTATATATTATTATATATATATTATTATTATATATTATTATATATATATTATATTATATATATATATATATTATTTATATCATATATATTATTTATATATTATATTATATATATTATTTATATATTATATTATATAATATATTATATAATATATATATTATATTATATATATATATATATATATATTATATATATTATATATATATTATATATCAGAGAGTGTGTGTGTCTGACAGTGAGTGTGTGTGTGTGTGTCTGTTAGCTAATGTATGCGTATCTGTCAGTGAATTTGTGTGTGTGTATTTAGAAGGCTGGACGGGGGGGGGGGGGGGGCGCGAAGGGTTGGGGGGGGGGAGGGGCGCCTGAGTTTTGTCCTGCCTAGGGCAGCACAAAACCAGGATACACCACTGGTTTTATGACAGTATCTCAATACAATACTCCCCAAGGTGTAATGTTTAGTTTCATGATGGCACTAATAGGGAGAGGAGCAACCTCTGACCTTGTGCAATAAAATTCCAACACAGTATATGTTCGTTTTAGGTACAGATTCCATCATTGTCTTAAGAGGACAGTGCGGTTTAATTTTTGTTTTCGGTAGGCATGTGGATGGAGCTTGTAGAAGGATTGCAGCCACTTTAACATCCTTTTAAATATCTTATGATATAAGGGCCATTTCTGTTTTTTGTAAAAAGTAATCTATGCAAAATCATACACAAACTCCTTTTTTTAAAAAAAGCATATTTCATAGATTAAATAAACATTTGCCCGTCAGTTTGTTTTTGATATTAGACTCTCTTAGCCAATCACATTGTGGGGGCCAACCAATCTGACTGCATGACAGTGTATTTTGGGAGAGAGGAACTGTTCTTTTCTAAAGAGGAGTCACTGAGTAGATATGTAGGCAAAAATAAATAAATAAAATAAATTATAAAAAATGTAAGGGAAGCACAAGTACAACATAGATCTTTCCAGATTGGGGACATGGCAGATTCACTCTCCCATGGTTGATTTGGCTTCAATGACAATTTTAGTAATTTTAGATATGCCAGTAGTGTTGCCACCTGGCTGATGTTTGAGGGTGTCTGGCCAGAGCAGTTATTGTAAACACACTGGCAATGCAATGGCTGGTATTTTGCTCTGACTTGGCTCTGAGAGTGGTGAGAGAAATTAACCCCTTAAGGACCAAACTTCTGGAATAAAATGGAATCATGACATGTCACACATGTCATGTGTCCTTAAGGGGTTAAACCAGAATACATGTAATATACATGGCAGACATTATGTGTACTATATACACACAATGACACATGCACTGCTATACACACTCTCAGACACAGTGTACACACACTGTTAAGCATACACAGTGGCACATGCACAGTCATAATACACACATTTTAATTAGTTTTTAAAGCGGCACTGTCATGCCAAACTTACCTTTCCCCAATCTATTCCTCTTCTCTCCCTCTGTCAGGATCTGTTTTTCATTTCTTCCTGTCTGCCCTAGTTTTCTTTAAAATCACGAGACAAATTTGTCTTATGGAGCTTTCTTACACCTGACCAGCTATGACCAGTGGAGGAGTAAAGTGTGCTTTATTTCCGGTGGTCAGAGCAATTTTCCCACAATTCTCACCTTTCCTCAGTGTTCCCGTGAAGCCTCCTTTCACTTTTGCCGAACGTCCTGTCATTTTAGACAGAACCCCGGAGAAAATACCGAATTGCATCCTAACAGAATAAGAACAGTTTCTCCATTCGTGTTAGGACGCAATTCGGGACTTTGTTCGTATCGGAATTTCATTTGAATGAATGAAACTCTGATCCGATTCCTGCTGCTTAGTAGATCACTCCCTAATTCCCACAGGAGCTATCTACCAAAAGATTACTTAGTGTTAGTATAGCAGTGGCTGCTCACTGGTAAAAAAAAACAAACTAAATCCTAGTGTCCCCCCTCCCAAGCCCCCACCCCAGCACAAGTGGGGGCTATTAAACTGAAGGGGGGACCAAGTGTCCCCCCTGGCCCCCACCCGTGCAGTGCAAGTGAGGGTTATTAAACTGAAGGGGGAGACCAAATGTCCTCCACGGCCCCTACCCTTGAGCGGCGGGTGGGGGCCCTAAATGAAAATGAGTGGGGGGACCTGCTGTCCTCACCCTGACCCCCACCCATGAGCAGCAGGAGGGGGTCCTAAATGACAATGGGGGGACCTATTGTCCTCCCCCTCAGCCCCTACCCATGAGTGTCAGATGGGGGCCCTAAATTAAAATGAGGGGGGGACCTATTGTCCTCACCCCGGACCCCATCAACGAGTGGTGGGTGGGGGCCCCAAATGAAAATGGGGGGGACCTATTGTCCTCCCCCCTGCCCCCACCCATAAGCAGTGGCTGGGGCCCTAAATGACAATGGGGGGACCTATTGTCGTCGTCCCCCGGCTCCCACCCATAAGGGGTGGGTGTGGGCCCTAAATGACAATGGGTATTGGACCTATTGTCCTCCCCCCAGCCCTTACCCATGAGTGGTGGGGGGAGGGCCCTAAATGAAAATGGGGGGACCTATTGTCGTCATCTCTGACTCCCACCCATAAGTGGTGGGTGGGGGCCCTAAATGACAATGGGGGAGTGGACCTATTGTCCTCCCCCCCGGCCCTTACCCATGAGTGGTGGGTGTGGGCCCTAAATGACAATGGGTATTGGACCTATTGTCCTCCCCCCAGCCCTTACCCATGAGTGGTGGGGGGAGGGCCCTAAATGACAATGGGTATTGGACCTATTGTCCTCCCCCCAGCCCTTACCCATGAGTGGTGGGGGGAGGGCCCTAAATGAAAATGGGGGGACCTATTGTCGTCATCTCTGACTCCCACCCATAAGTGGTGGGTGGGGGCCCTAAATGACAATGGGGGAGTGGACCTATTGTCCTCCCCCCCGGCCCTTACCCATGAGTGGTGGGTGGGGGCCCTAAATGAAAATGGGGGGACCTATTGTCCTCCCCCCACCCATGAGCGACAGGCTGGGGCCCTAAATGACAATGGGGAAGTGGACCTATTGTCCTCCCCCCGGCCCTCACCCATGAGTGGTGGGTGGGGGCCCTAAATGAAAATGGGGGGACCTATTGTCCTCCCCCCACCCATGAGCGGCGGGCTGGGGCCCTAAATGTAAATGGCGGGACCTATTGTCCTCCCCCCGGCTCCTACCCATAAGTGGTGGGTGAGGGCCCATAAATAAGATTAGGGGAATCTGTTGTCCTCCCCCCACCCATGAGCAGCGGGTGGGGGCCCTAAATGACAATGGGGGGACCTATTGTCCTCCCCCTCATGGGCAATGGGTGGGGGCTAAATGCAAACAATCCCCACAGGTGACTAGGGGTCCCCAAGCCCCTAGTCACCCCCTCACCCAAACCAAAATTAATAAACCCCTACCTACGCCCCTCACCCTCTTATTTTTTCAGCCCCAAAAAAGGGCAAATGAAAATCCATAATACCCGTCGCAACTATTAAAAAAAAAATAGTTATCCATCTTCACCCACGGAGGGCACCACACAGACTGAGTTCCGCAGGGCAGGGGAAGCCTTATATAGGCTACCCATGCCCGGCAATTTGACTTAGAGCACTCTGATTGTTTGATTCCAAGCCAACCAATCGGAGTGCTCTGACAGGTAAATGAAGAAACTGACAGGTAATTCTCTACATATACCTGTCACAGCTCTCTGATTGGTTGGCTTGAAAAGCAACCAATCAGAGTGCTCTGTGTAATTTTACACAGCGTGGGAAAGTTCTTTGGAATTTTGCCATGCTGTGTAACTTGACTCATAACCCTCTAATTGGTTGCTTTCAATTTGAAAAGCAACCAATCACAGTGTTATGAGTCAAAGAGACACAGAGGGACTGGGAAAGGGGAACAGAAGACACACAGAGGGGCTGGGGTAGGGGAGAATGAGACACACACAGAGGTGGTGGGATGTGAGAAACAAAGGGGCTGGGGCTAAGAGACATATGAAAGGGGCTTGGGGGAGAAAGTTTCAAAAAATAGATAAATGCATCTTTACCTGTGTCTCCTACTCTCTCTGTAACTCAGTTCTTTAGCATAGGAGTCTATGCCGAAGAGTCGACAGTTGAGAGAAAAACGTTGTATTAAAGGGACGCTATAGTCACCAGAATTACTACAGTTTAATGTTGTGGTTCTGGTGTCTATAGCCTGTCCCTGTAGGCTGTACACTGTAAATTCTGCCTTTTCAGAGCAAAGGCAGTATTTACATTGCTGCCTAGGAATATCTCTAGTGACAGTCACTCAGATGGCCATTAGAGCTGCTTCTAAGTCTGGTGCTGCACAGTGTGCAGCACCTATGTTGAGCATCTCCATGTTCTGCATGGAGTCACTGGACTCTCCCCATGGAGATGAATTGATTCAATGTACCTCTATGAAGAGATGCTGATTGGTGCTTCGAATCACAGCGTTTTGCTACACATGCACAATAGCCTCCCAATGTTTTCCTATGGGAAAGCATTGGATTGGCTGAGATTATCAAGTTTGATGATCTCAGCCAAAGTGAAGAGCACACTCTTGTCACTTCAAAATAAACAAGATAACATCATTTTTTTTAACTGCTGTGCAATAGCATACATTCACCATTTCAGTCCCATTACCAAACTTTTCTTAATATGTCGAGGTAGTTGGACTGAAATATTGATTATATGCAAATGCATTTCTGCTTAAAATAAATCTGCTCTTTTGTATATTTTGAAGTCCTATGAGTGCTTTCACGTCGGAGTACTAGTTTTTAGTTTTAAGGTTTTTTGTTTTTCAGCTTTTGCACACTATGCTGACGCAACACATTATGGAGCTGGTATAGGGCAGCTTTTTGTTCCCAGTCTGGCCCTGCACATATGTCATATCTCATGAAGGCTTACGGAAAAATGTGTCTTCATATGCCTTTGGCATCTCATTGAACACGTGAAAAAGGATTTGTGAAAGGTCTCACGGGATCTTCCATAAACCCTTTTTTACTACTCTTGTGCATACATGAGAGTACAAAGAGAATGCAGCCTCATTTTGCTTTGTCTCCCAAAATCTAAAAGCCCTGGTATGTTGTAAATGGTGGCTCTGAGGAGGAAGAAGTTCAATGTCTCACTTCTCACACAGTTACCATCATGCAAGCAAGCATGTCACCTGGTGGATCTTTGGGGGGTTAAAACATAGTTGTAAAAAGTGACTGCAGTTTTTAATGTGCTCTACGTTTTTCAGGTCCAGAATTTGACTTGCTTTTTCTGTCTGTGAGATTTTCATTGTTCAATTTAGGCATTTTAATTTTGTTTGCTCTTTTGTACTTCTAAAGCGATGCTGTTGATTTATCTGACTTGCACATTTCAAACTCCATTTTCCTCCTTTTATTTCCTGACTGACCTTTCTGTTCAGCCACATTGTCATTAATTTTCTTCTTTTATTTTTGTTCCCCCACGGTACAGGTTGATAAGTGAACTTTTGTAACATTCATTTAAAGATATTCCACTTATCCTCTGTTTTCCCTGAGAAAATTTGTTCCAGTCAGTGGTCTGTAAAGATGCCCTTAATCTGACAAAACTGGCCTTCATAAAATTTAAGCATAATTGTACACAAGCACCAGTTTGCACTCAGTAAACTACATTTATAGAAGAACTTATCATACAAGCCTGTTTTTAAAGAAAACTCCTTTGTTCTGCTTTTGTCTTTTTAACTTTTTATGGATCATCATGACATGTCAGAAACATCGTAAGTATATTGTAAAGTTATAAAATGGAAAGCATAGAGCTTTATTTGCTGTAAATATTGGGAAAAAGAAAAAAACACTATTGTATCGGGACTAAGGATGCTAATTATATTAAACCTCTTAAGGACTCGTAATGGAATTATTCCGTCATGGGTATCCTTCCCTTAAAGTGACATGCATTAATTTGAGACTACTGTCTCATTCAAAGGCTGCTTTGCAAAGTGAATCTCGATATTTATACTGAGTGGCACCCACACTGCTCTCTACAATGAACCCCTCTATATAATATGTGACACACACTTCTCTGTGTATACCTCCCCTACACATATATACGTATGCGTAAAAGTGTGCCTATAATATTTGCTGGTGCAATAAATTAGAAATTATAATTAAACACATATATCATAAATGCCTAAATTGCTTGCATCGTTAAAGGAACACTCCGCTGCCCAAATACTAAAATAAAAAACAGCTTGCAAATATTGCAGTTCTTACTTTGCATCCCTCCTCTTCTAACCCCGCCCAGACTTACTATGTCTGTCCAATCACAGTCTTCCTAATGCAATTCAATAAGAAGTCTTTGCAAGTCAGGTTCTCTGAGCTTTTGCTGCCTCCTGAGTTTGGCTCCACTGAGCTAACCAAATCAGGAAGTAACATTACCTGTTGCCTGCTTAAAATCAAGGGGGTGTAACCAGATTATTTTATACATCTGTCAATTTCTATTGAAATATTCACTTTTTGCAAAATGAAATAATGAAGAACCACTCTTCAAACATAAAGCTTTTCAGTGAGCTAAAGTGCTTTAGGGGTCTGAAGTGTACCTTTAAAGGCTTACTCCAAGCACCATGACACTTCATTGATTTGAAGTGGTCATGATGCCTTGAGTTTGTACACTGTTTTTTTTGTTGTTGGAGGAAACCTTTAAGTACAAAAAAGGAAAACTGAAGCTTTGTCCTTAAGGGGTTAAATACCTATCGGAAGAGGATAGAGCATCAGTATACTCTCTCTTCATACAATGACTGTTCTCTGTTTATTGCCACCATCACTACCCTAGTCCCTGTAACCACACATTTATCCTTCTTCTTGGACCTCTTCTCCAGTAACCTCTTGTAACGGATCACCTGGCACCCCGACTTGGTACCTCCGTTGAAAGATGCTCCTAGCGCTTCCTGAGGACTCCAAGCACTCTGGCAGACACCACAATCACCGAATCCGAGAAACCTTTTAAATTCTCCCAAGCATATGAATGCTGTAGACCATTGAATAGGAACCATACGAATAGGCTTGTACTCCTAGCAGTCAACTGGAACAGCACTCAATAAATCCTTCCCCCCAATAATGAGACGACACATCACTTTGAGGGTAAAACAGGAACTCTGGACTGGCTCATCCAGCCTGGCTTTTATTTCCAACTCACACATACAGGCCACACCCAGGGGGAGGCATAAAAGAACCAATGACATAGATGTTACCTCCCACACATCCCCTCCCCTTAGTGTGACACATAATCCCATTATTCATACAGTTTAAAATGTACTTTTTACACAATATTTATAACTTCAAAACCATTCATCACATTCACATAAAAATACATATCCACAATCAATCCATTCAGGGGAACAACATATAAAAAAATGGCATGAATCCGACCAGGGGTTCAAAAGTTACTAAAAGTATCTTTTGTTCCTTTCTGGCTGGCAGAAAAACATCCCCACAATGCACCCTGGTTTCCTCCCTTCTGCCCTGGAGTTAATTGGAGAAGTAATCCAATTACCCAGGACTAAAGGCAGACTCCATTAACCACATGGTTGCAAAACAACATAAAACACTTTAAAATACATAAAGTCACATTTACACATAACA
The DNA here is from genome assembly GCF_036172605.1 of Pelobates fuscus. Taxonomy (NCBI): domain Eukaryota; kingdom Metazoa; phylum Chordata; class Amphibia; order Anura; family Pelobatidae; genus Pelobates; species Pelobates fuscus. The sequence continues at coordinate 333,491,469 of NC_086320.1, read as the reverse complement.
CACAGACATTTCACCTATCCCCAGATAGCTGGGATCTGCACGCACAAAACTACCGAATAGCGCGCAGATCCTACTCACACAGTACAATTGCCATGGAGCTAAAGTCTTTCCCATAGTCTTTCATTATATGAATAGGCTCCATGGTATGGCTATCTGGGGTATCACATTCCCATAAAGTCTGGTCCATAGTCCAAAGGCAAGAGGCGGGCAATCAACCCCCTCCAAGGACACGTGGCGAGGTCGGTTTCGCCACACTTCTCCCCTTTACCCCCCAGACTAACAGGGTACTTGACCTCCTGCCGGTCAGTGCCCTTGTTAGTCCAGCAGCCCACCCACAAGTCAGAAACAGCAGAGCAGCCCACCCACAATAAACAGTTACTACACCTGGGTGAGGGAGAATCTTGTCCAGGTTCAGGTGCCTCACCACGGCTGTGTGGGGGACTGGTAGGCTGCTTTGGTAGGTTGCTGAGGGGGCAGAGACCAGCGGTACTCTGTCCTGTTGCCAGCACTACCACGGGAGTAGTCTGGTTGGAGCCTGGTTGCTGGAGACCGACTGTCTCCCCTTTAAATACACCGCTCTGCTGCTGGAGACCGACTGTCTCCCCTTGAGTTACACCGCTCTGCTGCTGGAGACCGACTGTCTCCCCTTGAGTTACACAGCTCTGCTGCTGGAGACCGACTGTCTCCCCTTTAGTTACACAGCTCTGCTGCTGGAGACAGACTGTCTCCCCTTTGGCTAAACAGCCCTGTTGTGGGGGGGCAGGACCGACCGTCCCTACCCCCTGTGCTGGAAGTGCAGAGACCACGGTCCCATCTGCACAGGTGTGGGGCTTACAGTCTCCCCCTGGTACATTAAGCTGCCGCTGGGGAGAGGTGGTAACCAGCTCCTCTCCCATTAGAACACTCTGCCGCTGGGGAATGGAGACTGGGCTCTCTATTCCCTGTACATTAATGATCCGCCGCTGGGGAGAGGTGGTAACAATCTCCTCTCCCATACATACTTCCCGTCTCTGCGGAGGGAGACCGACTGTCTCTCCTCCCAGCACAGAGTCCTGCTGTGGGGTAAAGGGGGCTGGGCTCTCCATTCCCTGCTGGATACTCTGCCGCTGGGGAATGGAGACTGGGCTCCCAATTCCCAACAAATCACACTGCCGCTGGGGAGGGGGAACGGCCCCTTCAGCTCCCTGTAACTTGGGCGCAGAGACCACGGTCCCATCTGCGCTGGTGTGGGGCTTACTGTCTCCCCTTGGTGTGCTAAGCTGCTGCTGGGGAGAGGGGATAACAGGCTCCTCTCCCTTACACGCCTTCAGCTGCTGGGGAGAGGAGATAACCGGCTCCTCTCCCTGAACCGTAGACTGCCGCTGGGGAGCAAGAATGGCACCTTCAGCTCCCTGTAACGCACACTGCCGCTGGGGATCTGGGCCGACTGCCCAGCATCCCTGTAGGGCCGGTAGAGGGACCGCAGTCCCATCTCCACCTGCCATCTGTGGGTCTTCCCAGGACCAATCTGTGAGGCCCCTCAACATTTGTGAGTAAGGGCCACCTGCTTCCCCACCTGACAACTCTGGCTGCTGCTGGGGATCTGGGCCGGCTGCCCAGCATCCCGGTGGGCCCGGTGGAGAGACCTTGGTCCCATCTCTACCTGCCTGTTGTGGTTCCTCACAGGACCAGTCTATGAGGACCCCCACTTCGGGTTCCTCCCGCCGCCTCAGGGAAAGACGGCTAACCTCCTCGGATGCAGCCTCTACTCGGCTGCTGTAACGCTCCTGCTGCTGAGCATACTTCCTCTCTTTCGCCAGCCGGAATTCTCGGTCCAGCCTTGTGTTTCGCTCGGCCATGACCTGGTTCCAGATCACCCGGCGTGTCTCCATGGGTATATCATCCCCATACTCGGCCACTCGCTGCCTCACCTCGGCCAGCCAATCATCTCCAGAGCCAGAACCTTCCATACTTGTCTGCTCCCAGGGGCGCTGCACGACTGCTAGCGTTGCCCTCAATTTGTAAATCCAAACGTACTGTGTCTCTGAGCTGCTTTACCTCGCACTAGGACGCCATCCCACCGCTGCCACCAATGTAACGGATCACCTGGCACCCCGACTTGGTACCTCCGTTGAAAGATGCTCCTAGCGCTTCCTGAGGACTCCAAGCACTCTGGCAGACACCACAATCACCGAATCCGAGAAACCTTTTAAATTCTCCCAAGCATATGAATGCTGTAGACCATTGAATAGGAACCATACGAATAGGCTTGTACTCCTAGCAGTCAACTGGAACAGCACTCAATAAATCCTTCCCCCCAATAATGAGACGACACATCACTTTGAGGGTAAAACAGGAACTCTGGACTGGCTCATCCAGCCTGGCTTTTATTTCCAACTCACACATACAGGCCACACCCAGGGGGAGGCATAAAAGAACCAATGACATAGATGTTACCTCCCACACATCCCCTCCCCTTAGTGTGACACATAATCCCATTATTCATACAGTTTAAAATGTACTTTTTACACAATATTTATAACTTCAAAACCATTCATCACATTCACATAAAAATACATATCCACAATCAATCCATTCAGGGGAACAACATATAAAAAAATGGCATGAATCCGACCAGGGGTTCAAAAGTTACTAAAAGTATCTTTTGTTCCTTTCTGGCTGGCAGAAAAACATCCCCACAATGCACCCTGGTTTCCTCCCTTCTGCCCTGGAGTTAATTGGAGAAGTAATCCAATTACCCAGGACTAAAGGCAGACTCCATTAACCACATGGTTGCAAAACAACATAAAACACTTTAAAATACATAAAGTCACATTTACACATAACACACAGACATTTCACCTATCCCCAGATAGCTGGGATCTGCACGCACAAAACTACCGAATAGCGCGCAGATCCTACTCACACAGTACAATTGCCATGGAGCTAAAGTCTTTCCCATAGTCTTTCATTATATGAATAGGCTCCATGGTATGGCTATCTGGGGTATCACATTCCCATAAAGTCTGGTCCATAGTCCAAAGGCAAGAGGCGGGCAATCAACCCCCTCCAAGGACACGTGGCGAGGTCGGTTTCGCCACACCTCTTATTTATACTGTCTGCTAGTCCCAACTTTGGTCACAAGGAAAACACACAATGTAAATGTGTATGTTGTGCCTATGTGCCTATCAGATTTAAAAAAAAATAAAATAATTTGTCCTGTTACAGACTCAAATAACTATGAACTCTTTAAAAAAATTATCTAAGACCCATTGTGGGATCCCCCCTTTCTTCCCATAAAGCTGGGATAACTATCTGATATATAGATATTCTCTGTTTCCAATGTCTCAGGAGTGACAATCTCTTTATAGAAGTGAAATTAATATCGCAGGCAACAAAAACTAAGGATCGATGTACATCTGCCTTAACAATAGAAAATGCTTCTAATGGACCCTATTTGTATGTTTACATTTTTTACGTGCATTCTAAAAGTCCCATAAATAAGATTTAAAAAAATAAAGAAATGACCAAAGTAAAGAAAATAAAGAAATGTTGTAAATTCACCTTTTTATAAAATGTTTTATTTACTAAAATATTATGCTCAACACGCATTACTATGTTATAAATAACTCTTAAGAAAACTGTTTTCAATTCTGCAAATTACTGTTTTGTAGCTTTTCTATGTTGGTTGATTTTTATATTAATTTTCCAATTTAATTCATCGCTATGTTGCATAGCGAAGATTTTTGTATATAGCTGGCAAGACTAATTTATCGGTGAGTGAATTTAGTAAATTAGCTCACTTGTATACCTGCGTGAAGATTACTTGTGGAAGTATGAATCCTATTTCCTTTACTGTTTTGGAAAATATCTGATTATAAGATTTGAAGTTGTATCAGCAAAAAAATAAATTAAACCTTAAGATGCTTTAGTGAACTGTATTTACAAATTAGTTTAATGCAATGAAATAATCCTGACGCTAGGTTTTCTTAAAGCAGAAGATGTCTGTGTTGACCAATATACCAGTAAATTAAAATGAAAAAATTAAAAGCTGTAATTAAATGGGTAGTCTACTGCCCAAATACAAAGTAAATAAATATTACTGTTTAGTAGTATAAAACAGCTTCCAAAGCCTGAATATCTCTTGTCTGCTGCCTTTACAAGCCCTTCCCTTCTAACCCCGCACAGACTTTCTGTGACTGTCCAATCACAGACTTACCAATACAGCTCAATGAGAAGTCTTTGCAAGACAGGGGCTCTGGGAAATTGCTGCCTCCTGAGTTCAGTGCAACTAAGCTTACCAAACCAGGATGTAACAGGACCTTTTGTCTGATTGAAAAGCCAAAGGGGTGTAACTAGGTTTATTTGTCAAGTGTCAAATGCTACCGAAACCAAGAATTGGGATGCCGGTGGTAGTGGGTAAAAAGGCGGGCCAGTAATGCCAATTGTTTTACTGACCCTGCCCTAAAAGATGTGTCCACCCAAATTACTGACAGGTCACCATGGCATGCATGCCAGGCTGCCTGCTAGTCATGTAGTGCCAGCCTATTAAGGGCTGACCCTGTAGGGAGCACTCTTTTCGTGCTCTCTGCAGGGTCCTAGTACCCCTGACATAGTGATGTGCTATGGTTATCGGGGACAGTTCCCTTGTGTCCCCAAAAGTGAGACACTAGGGAACTAAGGCCCTTAATTTACTAACCTTTCCAAATTATTTAATATGGTTAGAAAAACTTTCCAAGTGATTTATCTACAGATGTCATCATTAAAGTATATGGGAATTTTTGTTGATATAAAGTTATTATATATATATATTAGTTTCCATGTGTCCCGCTTTTGGGACAGTGGAACAAGACCCAAAAATCAGGTCTATCCCACTGAAATCAGAGAGGCCTGCATTAAAGAAGCATTCGAACCACCAAAACATTATAACCTGCTGTACAGTGCCAGGAGACATCTGGTAGAAACCCATGGTTATGTGTCAAGCAGATTTTCATGGGCCTAATATCTGCATGTATTCACATCCACCTCCGTATTTACTGACCACCAGTTAGCATTTGCCATTTAATTGCCATACCAATTCCACAATTAAAGGTTCACTCTATGGATGTGCACTTCACCTGAAATCCCCTAAGCAAGTAAATTCTAGTGAGTTTAAAACTGAACAGCAAAATTAAGGAATAATTAGTGGAGATACAACTGGGCTTTTCAGTTTGATTTTCCATTTACTTCACTTCACTAATAATAATAAACCTCTGTTAGCAAAGACCTGACTTGCAACATTTCACAGGGATTGAAAACTGCATGAATTATAGATGTTTGTAGATAGGCTTTAGCACTTAAATATGGTATTAATGTATTTTCAACTTTATTCTAGCCAAAGTAGGTGTAAAGCTGAGTGAGGCCGCAACTGCATCTGACCTAGTGGGAAGTTTTACGGGTTAGAATAGAAACCAACAGGGTTATTTACTAAAGCCTGAATGACCATGTATTGAATGTGGCCAATCCATATGCTTCTGTATGAGACAATTCAGGCAGCAAAATCGGGACATTGGCCCAGAATTTGCAAACTAGGCTCTGAATGAGTCTAAATTTCAGCACCCATATGGTGGTGGTGATGGTGGTGGTGGGGTGGGTGGGGGGGGGGGGGGGGGTGATAAGACGTTTATTGGTCTTAACCTGGACAATAGCCTGTCCATCCCCAATTTATTAAAAAGCCACAGACATTAAAAAGCCACCTCTCATGAGCGGGGGCTGGGGAGGACAATTTCATAGCCCCCCCCCAGGTCATTATCTTAGTAGCTCAGACACGACACCTATGGGTACATGTATGTGCATTAATATGTCCTCCATGTTTTCTCACAGAGCAGAGCAGTAGGGTAGACAGTGACCTATTCACCATCTTGAAGGGGCCTATCTAGCAAATGGGCAGCAATGGCTGGGTAAACTCTTGCATTTCCAATTTGTTTAAACAGTTTGCCGACTGACCTCTTGTGTGCCAAAGGGCAAATAGCACTTCAAGTTATCTTTCACTTACTCAAAAGCAAGTGAATGATAATTTGTGAATGTGCATCCTGCCAGATGCATTCTGTCCATTTATAGTTTAACATTGGTGCGTTGTACATATTCTGAATCCTATACTTTGAATAGGGTTCATATGTGAAAAGCACCGATTTATTAAATTAAACTCCAAATGCATCTGGCCAATTAGTTGGTTGATTACTCAGACATACTCATTGATTTGGAATCATGTACACAATATTAATCATCTATTTGTTTACTTAAAGGGACACTATAGTACATAAAAAGAACCATTTGGCCCATCTAGTCTGCCCAATTTTCTAAATACGTTCATTAGTCCCTGGCCTTATTTTATAGTTAGGATAGCCTTATGCCTATCCCACTCATGCTTAAACGCCTTTACTGTGTTAACCTCTACCACTTCAGCTGGAAGGCTATTCCATGCATCCACTACCCTTTCAGTAAAGTAATACTTCCTGATATTATTTTTAAACCTTTGCTTCTCTAATTTAAGACTATGTCCTCCAGTGTTAATTTTGTTGAGTAACAATTTTAATCAAAGTTTAGTCAACTAAACTCTTTGAGATGTAGTGGACTAAAACTAGACTAAAACTAAAACAATTCAGATTACTAAAATACGACAAACTAAAATGGCTTTTTAGTCAAAAGACTATGACTAAAACTAAATAGAAATTTCCTGCCAAAATTAACACTGCACAGAGGATCTGTGGAAAGGGCAAGAGAGACAGACCATGGCTTGGGAGAGAAACACCTAAAAGGGCTGGGAAGGAACAAAGACATGGAGGGGCTGGGGATGGGCAAAAGAAACAGATCCTGGCTTGGGAGAAAGACACCTAGAGGGGCTGGGAGGACAAAAAAAGACACAAAGGAGTAGGGGAAGGGAAAAAAGAGACAGAGGCTTTAACTAGACCCATTAGGTTATTAATTGTGTCAACTAAAATCTACTGGTGATTTAGTCGACTAAACCTAGATTAAAACTAAAACAATTCAGATGACTAAAAAAACGACCTTAAATTAAATAGGCTTTTTAGGCAAATAAATTGAAATTTGCTGCCAAAATTAACGCTTATGTCTTCTTGTGGTAGTTTTTCTTCTTTTAAATATAGTCTCCATAGTCTGTTGATTCCCTTTATCTATATTGCTGCTTTAGGTATATGGTTATAGAGTTGCTCTGCCTTTCTTTTAACCCCTTAACGCCGTTACGGCGTTCTATGCCGTCGCGGCTTTAAAGGGCTTTAAAGCCGTTGCGGCGGCATAGAACGCCGTAACGGCTTGCAGCCCTGGAGGTCCGGCAGTACTCACCTCCGCCGCGATCCTCTTCTGGGGGGCTGCCTGAGAGCCCAGGCAGCCCCCCTCCGGCAAATGAGGCCCCCGGGGGCCATGTGATCGCTCTCAAAGAGCGATCACATGGCCCCCTATAGCTGGCTATGGATCTGCCAGCAGGGGGACTGTCTAAAATATTAGACAGTCCCCCTGCTGGTAGGTAGTGTAAAAAAAAAAAAAATTAAGATGTTATAAAATAAATTAAATGTCTTTTTATATATATAATATATGTATATATATTATATATATAATATATATACATATTATATATATGTAACGTCATACGTAATGTATTTTAATACTAATATAAGTATATATTAATATTAAAATACACTTAGAATGACGTTACATATATATAATATGTATATATATATTATATATAATAGATCTACATATATATATATTATATATATATATACGTATAATTACAATAATAAATAAATAAAATAATTAAATAAATAAATAAAATATTGAAACAAAATTTAAAATAAATTATATATTCATATGTAATTTCATTCTAACTGTATTTTGTTATTAATATATATATATTGGAAACAGAATACACTTAGAATGACATTCTATATATAGCTATCTATATATAAAATACAAATAACCGCAAATATATATGGAGAGATAAATACATATAATTACATAAAAGATTACATTAGTATACACGTAGAATTTAAATACCTATAAATGCATATATATAAAAATTCTACGTGTATATTTAAGTAATTTTTTAACATAATTATGTCATTTGATTAATTAAAATTTGATTGACATGCCTGACAACACAGGGAGAAAGTGCATAGAATTTAATTCACAAGCACTATATTTGACCCTGTAACTCTCCAAGACACCCTAAAACCTGTACATAGGGGGTACTGTTTTACTCGGGAGACTTCGCTGAACTCAAATATTAGTGTTTAAAACTGGTAAATTGTATTACAACGATGATATTTTAAGTAAAAGTGAAGTTTTTTGTATTTTTTACAAACAAACGGCACTTATGGACTATATTATTGTTGTAATATGTTTTACTGTTTTAAAACACTAATATTTGTGTTTAGTGAAATCTCCCAAGAATAACAGTACCCCCCATGTACAGGTTTTATGGTGTTTTGGAAAGTGAGAGAGTCACATATAAGGCTTGCATTTCATTTTTTTGTCATTGAAATTTGCCAGATTAGTTATGTTGCCTTTGAGACCGTATGGTAGCCCAGGAATAATAATTACCCCCATGATGGCACACCATTTGCAAAAGTAGGCAACCCAAGGTATTGCAAATGGGGTATGTCCAGTAATTTTTAGTAGCCACTTAGTCACAAACACTGTCCAAATATTAGTTTTTTGCTTTTTTCACACAAAAACAAATATGAACGCTAACTTTGGCCAGTGTTTGTGACTAAGTGACTACTAAAAAAAGGCTAAACATACCCCACGTTCAATACCTTGGGTTGTCTACTTTTTCAAATGGTATGCCATTATGGGGGTAATTCTCATTGCTGGGCTACCACACCGTCTCAAAGGTAACATTACTAATCTGGCAAATTTCAATTTGAAAATGGAACGTTCTATATTTGACCCTGTAACTTTCCAAAACACCATAAAACCTGTTAATGGGGGGTACTGTTCTACTCGTGAGACATCGCTGATTACAAATATGTGCATTTTTGTGCAGTAAAACCTAACAGTATTATGACATTTACAGCTAAAATGTGAAGCGGAACTACAAATTTTAAAAAAAATTTACATTTCTCACAGTTTTTTTAATTTTATTCATAATAAATTATGTTTCATATATGAATATTTTATATGAAATTAAAGCCCTGTTTCTCCTGAACAAAATGATATATAATAAGTGTGGGTGCATATAATATGAAAGAGGGGAACTACGGGTGAACAGACATGTAGCGCAAATTCCAGTTTTTGTTTACGTTTTGTTTTGATCAGAACGTGTACTATTGACTCCGTCCTGAAGGGGTTAAATGTATTTTTCAGGTCATTAGTTTTTTATGTTATTCAATATTTAGCTTATATACTCCTGATTTTTATTTTATCTGTTTTTTTCTTTTTAAAGGTGTATTCCTACGGCTTTTTTGTGATGTTACTATTTTGATCTAGCCTCTGTTGTTGTTACTCTCTATATCGTTACACCATATTGCTACATCCTGGTTCTAGTTGTTTTGACAGCATTAGGACATTGGATGTTACAATTTATATCTGGGTATATACATTTTTTATCTTGTTTTTCTTGTGGCATTTTCATTTTTACTTCGGATTGGTTATACCCTTTATTGTTACATTCGGGTCTTAGTTGCTTTCACGGCATTAGGACCTTGGATGTTTAGATCTGTATCTGTGGTTCAAGTGTTTTTATTTATTTTGAGCAGTGGTGTTTTTAGATGCTATATTATATTACACTTTATATCATAAGATTTCACATTTTTTACTATACCAATAAATATTTTCCTGAACTATTACCATATGGACATATTGTGTTACTAGGAGCACTTGCACTTTATTTTTATATTTTACTCTTTGTATCTTAGTCGCTCGTCTGTGGTGTACAGCTGCCCATATATACAATTATATTTAGTTTTATTTTAAGTATTAAGTATTAAGGATCTTTTGGATCAACAGCAAAAGCATATGTGAGGAAGGCTGAACTTGATGGACGCAAGTCTCTTTTAAGCTATGTAACTATGTAACTATTCTTTGTTGTTGACCTATACGTTTTTGTTCCCTTTATGTATTTAAATGTTTCTATCATATCTCCCCTGTTTTGCCTTTTCTCTAAGCTATACATGTTAAGATACTTTAACCTTTCCTGTTAAGTTTTATCCGGTGATCCATGAACCAGTTTAGTAGCCCTTCTTTGAACTCTCTTTAAAGTATCAATATCCTTCTGGAGATACCATCTCCAGCACAGCGTACAATACTCCAAGTGAGGTCTCACCAGTTTTCTGTACAATGGCATGAGCACTTCCATCTTTCTACTGCTAATAACTCTCCCTATTCAACCAAGTATTCTACTAGCATTTCCTGCTGCTCTATTACATTGTCTGTCTACCTTTTAAGTCATCTGAAATAATTACCCCTAAATCCCTTTCCTCAGATGTTGAGGTTAGGACTCTGTCAAATATTCTATACTCTGCCCTTGGGTTTTTTACATCCAAAATGCATTATCTTGTATTTATCCACATTAAATGTCAGTTGCCACAGCTCTGACCATTTTCCTAGTTTACCTAAATCATTTGCCATTTGGCTTATCTCTTCTGAAACATCATAACCTCCTATTACATATCTTGGTATCATCATCAAAAATACATAACTTATCATCAAGTCACCATCTGCAATAACACTAATAGAAATATTAAAGAGAATGGGTCCAAGTACAGATCCCCACTGGCATCAAGACCATGCTTCAGAGAAAAGGCAGAGTTTACATTGCCCCTAGGGACACCTTAAGTGGCCACTCCTCAGAAGGCCACTGGAGGTACTTCCTTGGTTGTAGCATTGCCTTCAGCATCTCTGTGGAAAGCGAGGAGTGGAATTTGATTTAATGCATCTCTATGAAGAGTCACTGTATGGCCAGGTTGCCGTTTGACCATGCCCTGACCATCGGGTCCATGCATCAATAAAGACTCAGAACAGTTTCTTAAGTGAGAATGTCCTTTGTTGTCTTGTCATATTCAATGTCCAGAAATGGTTGTGTTTCCTCTTTGTCTAAACTGACAGTGTTTCAGTGTCTTGCATCAAGTCTAATAATCACCCGTGTAAACCTGGGTGTTAATTACGCTGTTCTCAAAAAAGGATATCTATTTCTCTAGAGATACGCTTTGACTAATGACTAGTCATTGGATCAGTGGGTCAAACTAATTCTTTCTGACTGGTAGCAGTCAGTAATCTGACAGTAGCCACTGTCCCCTGATGGTTTAAAAGCCCTGTGTATTTTAGACAATGATAATCAGATTTTGTATGTATACCCAAGATAATTCTCAAGGCTTATCGCTTCATAAAGTATTTGATCTCTTGCTAACTGAAACATATTATTGCTAATTATGAGACATTGCAATGTTGGAAAGAATTTCTGCATCATGCAATTCATCAAATTGTGTTGGCATTTCCTGAATCCTATTTTGCACAAATCCAGTTAAAATTATTGTAAAAGTTGAAATCATTGATACATCAAGCACATGCGTACGTCTGTGACATTTTATCTAAATTTGATTTCAGAGTTATTGACAGTTTCTCTTTTTTCTTATAAAGGTTTATACCGAATAAACATGAAATATAAAAAAAAATTATACGGTGATGAATCATTATATTTGACTTTATAAGTTGTTGTTGTTTTTTTATGCAAGGTGATGTGAACAATAAACTATTTAAACTCTGACTGATTTTACTTTGTTAAAAAAAAAAGAAAGTATTTTTTTGATCTTTTGGATGCTATAGTCCACACTGCAGGGCATTTGCAAGATTAGATTGACATTTGCATTTAGGGATTGCCATTCAGCCCTAGAGATGACTTGAACCCTGAAATCAATCTGAGCATTTTTTACACTGTTTTGGGGGAAGTTGGTAAGGTCAAATAAAAGACATGGCTATTTCAGAATTTAAACTTTCCATTTTAACAAACTATAAATATTGCTGTACTCTGGGGGTCTGTCTGAACCCAATGTGTTATTTTTTGTTTTCTTCTATGTTGAAAGAACACTATAGTGTCAGGAATACGCGTTTGTATTCCTAACACCATAGTGTTCCTTTAACATAGAAGAAAACAAAAAGTATGTAAAAACCCATTTTAGGCCCCCCGCCCCATTATCGCTGTTAAATGGTATAAAACATACCTTTTTCTAGCGCCGCGTGGGTGCGGTCATGACTGGCCCCGTCCGCGCTTGACCTCCTTGGTTGAGATCATCAACATTGACGATCTTAGCTAATCCAATGGTTTTCCATAGGAAATCATTGGGAGGCTAGTGTGCATGTGCATCAAAACGCATCTCCTCATACAGACGCATTGAATCAATGCATCTCTACAAGGAACGTTAAGCACCTCCATGCAGGGTGTGGAGCTGCACATTGTAATAAAGATTTTATGCCTGTTAAAAAAATTACATATCCAGAATTGTCAAAATGTGACCATACTTTCTTTTCCAACACATCAAATTTTTCAAACTTTTAGCTCTAAAAAGTTAATATCATTCTTTGTAGTATTTGCTAATTTACTGCAAAGAAAAATAAATAAATAATAACCTGAGTCCTATCTTCTCACGGAGATATATTATATAAATGCACCTGTAGTATTCAACATCTTCATCATGGGTGTGAGGACGCTGAATGTCAAGTCAGGGGCCGCTCTAGACTTTGTGAGGCCTTAGGCGAGACTCAATCATGAGGCAATCATGAGGCCCCCACTAACACCATTAGTGCAAAAAAATAAGGTTGCCTTGTGCAGGGCCGGATTTAGATGAAAAGAGGCCCTAGGCTATTCCACTTATGAGGCCCTTTCACCTCCCATTTTTAAGTTTGTAAATTACATGAGAGACAATAAAATACATCATTACTGTGATATATATCAATATGTTAAATGAAACATGTTGTGATTGGTACTAACCTTTATAAAAAATGTGGCACGGATAATAAATAAAAAAAAAATCGAGATGAGGAAAGGGGGGGGGGTGATTGTTAAAGGGAGGGGGGTAATGAGGAGAGGGGGGTGATTGTGAGAGGGGGGTGATTGTGAGAGGGGGCGGGTGATGAGGAGAGGGGGGGTGATTGTGAAAGGGAGGGGGTGATGAGGAGAGGGGGGTGATTGTGAGAGGGGAGGGGGGGGTGATGAGGAGAGGGGGGTGATTGTGAGAGGGAGGGGGTGATGAGGAGAGGGTGGGTGATTGTGAGAGGGAGGGGGGTGATGATGAGAGGGGGGGTGACTAAAAAAATTACCTTAAATCCCTGGTGGTCCAGTGGGGGCTGCCTGGTGGTCCGGTGGGGTCCCTGGTGGTCCGGTGGCCCTCATTTCTGCGGAGCTGCAGACCATGGATCTCGCGAGACCCAATCAGAGCGTTGCCGTGATAAACCACGGCAACGCTCTGATTGGACAGTGCACGCGAGATCCATGGTCTGCAGCTCTGCACATTGCGGAGTTTCAGACCACCGGTCACGGCGATCGCGGCAGGAGGGGCATTGCAGTCTCCCCCACCCCCCCTTTAGTACGCCACTGGTCATATCATATGCGTAGAATTTCTCCTTATTTTCGCTTCAGTGTTTTAGTGTTCACTTTTTTTTAGAATAGTGTAATTTTAATTTTGCTAACAATTTGAATGTAGGTCCCTCTTGATCTTGAGGCCCTAGGCTGAAGCCTAGTTAGCCTATAGGAAAATCCGACCCTGGCCTTGTGTGTGTATAAGGAGCTTTAGATATATTGAATGGCGGGCTTGCAGCACTGGATATAGAGTGCTAGTCTCTGTATTCATCGTCAGGGGCTTGCATTGTCGCAGCTCACTATGCTGCTGTGTTGTGAGCTCTCTGTAGTTGTGGCATAATTTGCAATTATGCTATAGTTTAAACACGATTGCGGGGTTTGGTTATATAGCCTGGCAGTCGTATATACATAAGTGCCAATGTGAAGGGGTTAATTGAAACAAAAATGAAAATTTTGGTTGTGCTTTTAAAAAATAATTTGCCAAATAATAGTTACAGATAAGAAAACAATGTCATAGACATTTTCACCACATATTCTATAATCCTTTACATGTATATTATTACATATGTGTTTTCCAATGTATTGTATACATATAATATATATGTTGCTTGCAACTTTACCTTTGCATTGCCCATACCATACCACCCTCACATTGCAGACATACACACACACTAATACATGCACACATATACGCACTAATACACAAATACATATACACACTGATACATGCTCATGCATACACACACAAACACACTGATGCACAGAGACACAAATATTGACTTATGCAGACATACAGTCACAATGTGTTTTTATCTGAATGTGTGTATTTCTTAATGTGTCTGGCATTGTTTACCCGTATATGTGTCTGAATATGTTTGTGAATGTATGTTTCAGTGAGCATGTGTATGTGTGTGGGGTAGCTGCTTGCTGTGTTTTGTGTATATGGGGGCTAACTGTGGTCTTTGTGCACTTTGTTCATGGCGAAGTTATGTTTTATGACTTTGTATATATTATGATTGTCTTTAGGGGTGACCGTGGCAGGGTGAGTAAAGGGGTAACTGTGGCAGGGTGAGTGTGACAGGGCGAGGGGTTGAATGAGACAAGGTTGGGGGGGGGGGGGTGAGTGTGACAGAATGATGCAGGGCAAGTGTGACAGGGCAAGTTTAACCCCTTAAGTAAACATGACATGTGTGACATGTCATGATTCCCTTTAATTCCAGAAGTTTGGTCCTTGAGGGGTTAAGGAGGGAGTGTTACAGGGTGAGGGGAGGTAAGTACCACAGGATTAAATTGTTAATATAACAGGGTGAATGTGGCATGGTTGGGGAGGTGAGTTTTACATGGCAGAGTGGGGGAAGGAGGAGGTGGTAGTGTTAACGGGGGTGACAGGGCAGAGTGTGATAGGGTGTGACAGGGGGCAGTTAAGGTGGCAAAGGGGGTCAGAGTTAGGGTGGGTGACAGTTGGCAGAGTGTGGGAGGGGATGACATGGTGCAGAGTGAGGTTTTGATAGGGGACAGAGTTAAAGGGTTACAGGTTGCAGAGTGGGGGAAGAATGAGGTGTGTAGGAGGGGATGACATGGTGCAGAGTGAGGTTTTGATAGGGGACAGAGTTAAAGGGTTACAGGTTGCAGAGTGGGGGAAGAATGAGGTGTGTGGGAGGGGATGACATGGTGCAGAGTGAGGGAGGGGATGACATGGTGCAGAGTGAGGTTTTGATAGGGGACAGAGTTAAAGGGTTACAGGTTGCAGAGTGGGGGAAGAATGAGGTGTGTGGGAGGGGATGACATGGTGCAGAGTGAGGTTTTGATAGGGGACAGAGTTAAAGGGTTACAGGTTGCAGACTGGGGGAAGGAGGAGGTGACGGGGGCAGAGTTAGTAATTTTGCTCACTAGCTCAACTCCCAAAAGTCCACTGGTAACCCATGACCAATCCATGTTTAATTGTTTATTCCTAAACGGCTATATTTAGAAATGCTCCATATGTCATGGTATGTGAACATCCATAATGACTACATTTTATTTAAATTAGGCAGTTTAACGGAGGTATTGTAGGTCACTATTCTTACAAATCATGGACAATGTGGCTATGTCAGGCCTTACCTATATATTTTAGCTGACATTTCATGCCATTGACATTTAACGCAGCTTCCACCTAAGCATACTAAAGGCTTTTCAAGAAGATATTTTGTATTTAACATCCAGATCTTTTGTTAGATCTTGGCATAAAAAACTGTTGTAATTTGTGGTAATGTTTTCATATTTAAAGCCGCAGGTAGGCTGAACAATGTCATTATTTCAAAACTTTGCTTTATTTTTATTCAATATGAATTGTTTTTTTTTATACTTAGCTGATGTGTTTCTCTTTTAACCTCCCCCCCCCCCAGAAAATGTGTTTCCTAATGTGAACACACAGATTACATTCAAGGATTAGATTATCGACAGTGTTACGTGTGCTTAGCTTATTCTAGCAGTGTCAAATCTTATAAAATGGAGGATTTATGAATGCTGGAGACCCAATTTACATTTTTATATAATGCTGTAATTACTTTGGCATATACCATTGTTGCACTGCAGTCTTATTTATTGTGTGGCATAATTTTAGACAAAGAAAAGTGACTTTTAATGGGTCAACGTCATGTTCGTTAAGTCAGTGACAAATTATATCATGTGGTGATGTGGAGACAATTTCACAACAAATCAAAGTGTTTTATAAGAGGTGGAATCAGCATATTACAACCAAATTTAAAGGGAATCTATAGGTAACAAAGCAACTTTAGTTAAGGAAGCAGTTTTAGTGTCTCACTGCTCAATTCTTTGCCATTTAGGAGTTAAATTACTTTGTTTATGCAGCCCTAGTCGCATCTCCCTGCAAGTGACTTTACAGTCTTTCCAAACATTACCTGTGAAGAGAAATCTAATGTTTAAACTTCCTTTATTGCGCATTCTGTTTAATTTAGAATTTTTTATCTCCTACATTGTTAACAGACCTTCTAGACCCTGCAGGAGCCTTTGTGTGATTAAAGTACATTTTATAGAACAGAAGGTAACACTTCTAAAGGCAGTTAACATCTGATAGAAAATAAATTATGAATTTTCATTTTTTTTTCATGCAGTCTGTGTGAGTCACAACCAGAGAAGGTGTGGCTGGAGCTGCATAAGCAGAAACAAACGTTATTTAATTCCTATATGGTAGAAAATTGAACAGTGAGACTGCAGGGGCATGCTTTATACATCCAAACTGCTTCATTAAGCTAAAGTTGTTTTGATGCCAGTAGTATCCCTTTAAACATTCAGGAGGACGTATTACCATGTTATATACTGGACAGTACTATACAATAGGCAAAATAAATGGTGTGGTGTGCTACAATTACATGTGAGGATCACCAATGAGATAATATACATACACTTGTTATTGGTCTCCCGAAATATACTGGTAGTACTCCAGTTGGGAAATTATATTCCAGCTTTTAATCACTTAAAAACATACCATATATACTCGAGTATAAGACGAGTTTTTCGGCACATTTTTTGAGCTGAAAACCCCCCACTCGTCTTATACTCAAGTAAATGTCTGTATTATAGCAACTTACATTGCCATAATACAGACCAGGACCGCCAGGCTCATTACAAGCCCAGCGGTCCTGTTGGGGGCTGGAAGCAAGTTGTAACTTACCTTTACAGCAGCTCCTGTCAGCTCCCTTCTCCTTTGTTCCGGTCAGCTCCACTGTAAGTCTCGCGAGAGCCGCGGCGTCAGAGCGTTGCCACGAGTTACCGTGGCAACTCTCCGCACGGCACCCAGACCGCGAGACTTACAGTGGAGCTGAATGGCACGGAGGAGAAGGGAGCTGACAAGGTAAGTTACAGCTTGCTGCCAGCCCCCCCTCCTGCACAGCCCATCCACTGTACCACCAGGGACTGCTATATTCCCCCTCCCAGGCCATGTATCAAGCAGGGAGGGGGGACGAAAATAAACAAATACAATTTTTAATAATATTATAATAAAATAACAATGTAAACATTTTAATATTAAAATAATAATAATAAAAAATAATAAAAATGCCCACCCCCCACCAAGGTTACACACTCTGCATCACATACACAAACACACTCTGCATTATATACACACACACTGCATTCATACACATACACACTGCATTCATTATATACACACACTACACAAACACACACACACTCTGCATTCATTATATATACACACTGTAAATAAATATTCAATTAATATAATTTTTTGGGGATCTAATTTTATTTAGAAATTTACCAGTAGCTGCTGCATTTCCCACCCTAGTCTTATACTCGTGTCAATAAGTTTTCCCAGTTTTTTTGGGTAAAATTAGGGGCCTCGACTTATATTTGGGTCGACTTATACTCGAGTATATACAGTAAACATAAAACAAAACATAAACGTAAAACTTTTGGATATAATGTTAAAAGATTAGGTGATTATTGCACTCACAAGTGGTCCGCCACTAACAGTGGTAAGAAAGGAACATCAATAGGTCAAAAGACCTGCCACAAAGGGACTCTAGGATGTTCTGAGTCAGCTCCTGAATGCACCAAGGTTCCGGATCCCAAGGGGTAATAAAGGAGTAAGGATGTCCCAAATAGAGTGAAGAGAGAGTTATAGATTCTCCATATGCGTCTGACCGGTTTCGTCCTCCGGACTTTTTCAAGGAAGAGCGTAGATGTAGTCCACACCATTCAGACTTATAAACCCCACCAATTTGTGTGCACCTGGGTTTCCCAAGTGGGTTGGACCATATCAGGTGTGTGTAAAAACAAATTCCCACCAAAAACATGCAGGCCGAGATCATATATGGAGACTGATTTGGTAGCCATTAGGTTATGTCTTTTGGATATATAAGCCAGTGACTAACCATTGTACTCCTTTCATGGACTGGCCATCATGTGGGGGAAGAACACAATAATAAAATGTGCATAACAATTAATTAATATTTTAATCAACATAAATATCATTCGCTGATATCTTCACCAGCACCTTTCATGGACACAAAAAAGATGGCTGTTCGCATATACAGCAGCGTCTATGTGGGGAGAAGTAAAAATGTCTGTATGTTTATGTGTCTGTCTATCTATCTTATATAATATAATTACTTTCTTTTTTTTTTTTACTGTTCCTCCTTTTTTTCCCTCACTTGATCTGTGGAAAAAACACTTAGTGACTGTCCCCTATCCAACAATCATCTTTTTTTTTTCCACCAATCATTCTTTTTTTTTTGGTGACATTAGTGGAATCCGAATCAAGATCTGAAATGAACATGTTGAGTCATTGCACATATCAATTGGTTTGTGATTCAGGTACATTTCGACTTTTTGGGAGTTTGATAACTAAAATGAACACGAAATTGCAAACTTTCCAAGTCTATTGGCTTGTATTACCACGTTTGCTTACTGTTTCTTCATTATGAAGGTAATTATTTTGACTCTGGGTTAAACAGTTTCTTTCCTGAGGAAATGACATATAGCTTTTCATAGTATCCCCCCCCCCCACTTTCCCATAAATTTGCAAATCCCACCCACAAAAACTGCCCCTTCTTGGCAATCTTCTCTCATCTTTTGTGACAAATATCGCCTACTTCTTATATATGACAAGGACTAAATTTGAAGATTTGTGGATGAAGGAAATGTGTATTATGTATATTGACCTGTAATTATATAGCAATTTTTTTTTTAGCTCTGTATTCTTGCGGTACCTCCTAAGAGGGATGATTATCTATCAGTGAAATATGTTACCTTCTCCAGATTGCTGCCCTAGTTGACCAAATGCCTTGTATCCTAGTAACCATTGTTCATAGTTGATGTTCAGTCCTGGGCAAAGATTTGTGACATAAGCCACACTAAATGTGGTGTGATCTATCGCTATATGTTCCCTGTATACCTTAGTAAGAAAAACTCTCCCCAGCTTTTGTTAACTGTTCAGTGCTCATAATTATTTGTATATTGACAAAAATACTCTTTCCATATTGCTTTGAAAGTTGGTTTTAATGTATTTTTTTTTATTGTTTAGTAAAATGATGCAAATAAATATATTGCTCCTCATCTGGTACTTATATAGTTATACAAATTTTGCAGTTCAAAGTGAAACAAGGTAACAGGTTTTGCTTCTATATAATATATATCTATATATATATATATATATATATATATATTTATTTATTTTTTTAAATAAAATTTCTTGTAGGTACATATAAATGATAATCCTTCTGGAGCTGAGCGGCCTAAATATTAATGTGTTTTGATTCTAAAATCCTTGTAAAGATGAAAGAATTTGTTCTCACTGTTAAATCGGAAATACATTGCCTCTAGAGCTCAAGTCCACTTTGATTTATTTTCTTTTAATATATACTATTTTATTATATGATCTGCCTGTTCTTTCAGTGGGCATATCATGTTTTCAAACCCATTAGCGCACAGATGGCATCATCGGTGTGTTTTCTCAGTAATGCACCGATGATGCATAGTATGATTGACACAATGCAGTATGGGAACCCCTAACCTTAGGACAGTCAGGAGACACATTTCCCAGTATGCCCAAGATTAGTGGAGGTTGGACACCTGGTCAGTTTCTGTCATTTAAATCAAGCGATAATCTTTCGATAATAACATTGAAAAAGAGCAAGTCAGCAGAAATAGCATTATTCTGTCTCCCTGTCTCCTTGACAGAAAAATCTGTTATAATACAGATATTCACAACCACTGTCCTCTAGGGAAAAAATGCAAGCATCAGACTTCCGTTCATCTTTGAATTCCCTTAATCGTGCATGCAGGTTTTCACAGCAATGGTAAATCAGCAACAGCAGTCCACAGCAAAGTGTCTTTCCCATTCAAGTGCACCCACCATAAAACAGCAAATCCTTTCACATCTACACAGGAAAATGTCACAGGAAAATTAGTATGCAGCAATTCTTGTCAGCAAATAAACCTCTTTGCATCCAGCCCCCTGACTGGGTCAATCAGCCTCAGTTACTGAAAAACACACTTTGAAACCCAGCATCCATTAAGGCCCACCCACATCCGTAATCAATTAATGTAACACCTCGTCCCAGACGTACAGAAGAGCAGTCTGTAGATGTCTACCAGACAGACTTCCTGTCTTGCTGTATACGGAGAGATGCTCCATTAAAGGCAACATTACAAATAACACCTGGTGCCAGGAATGTAACTTGTACTGATTTGAGGCAGACCAGGAAAAGCATATTTCAGTGTTGCCTGACTTAGTCTCTCTGACTGGCTCCACTCAGGTCAGACGATGCAGCTAGCATTGCTGAAACAAATATATATCTATATGGTCCTAGTACCCACAACACAGCACAATCACATCTAATGATGTGCTCATACTGTGCTGACTGGGGACAGGACCCTGGTGTCCGCATCAACTGAGGATAGCGGGACAGAAGCCCAATATTTCTGTCAAGTGTTCTTTTACATCTCCAAACTTTTATATTTTCCCAGATCACTGTGAAATTCAATTCTCCATTTACCGTATATACTCGAGTATAAGCCGACCCGAATATAAGCCGAGGTCCCTAATTTTATCCCAAAAAACTGGGAAAACTTATTGACTCGAGTATAAGACTAGGGTGGGAAATGCAGCAGCTACTGGTAAATTTCTAAATAAAATTAGATCCTAAAAAAAATATATTAATTGAATATTTATTTACAGTGTGTGTATAATGAATGCAGTGTGTGCGTATGTGTGTGTGTATGAGTGCAGCGTGTGTGTATGAGTGCAGTGTGTGTATGAGTGCAGTGTGTGTGTGCATGAATGCAGTGTGTGTGTGCATGAATGCAGTGTGTGTGTGCATGAATGCAGTGTGTGAATGCAGTGTGTGCAGGGCCGGTGCAAGGATATTTGCCGCCGTAGGCAAAACATTTTTTGCCGCCCCCCTCCCCCCCCCATATGTCCTGACTTCCCCTCCTCCTCCCTCAGTGGTCCTTACCTCCCCACCCCCGTGTTCCTTCACTCCCCCCCCCCAGTGGTCCTGACTCACCCCTCCCCTAGTGGTCCTTACCCTCCCCTCCCCTAGTGGTCCTTACTTCCCCCTCCCCTCCCATAGTGGTCCTTATCCCACCCCCTCCCTCTCATAGTGGTCCTTATCCCCCTTCTCCCTCCCATAGTGTTCCTTATAACCCCCCATCCCTCCCATAGTGGTCCATATACCCCCCCCCTCCCTCCCATAATGGTCCTTATACCCCCCCTCCCTCCCATAGTGGTCCTTATCCCACCCCCTCCCATAGTGGTCCTTATACCCCCCCTCCCTCCCATAGTGGTCCTTATACCCCCCTCCCTCCAATAGTGGTCCTTATCCCCCCCCTCCCTCCCATAGTGGTCCTTATCCCCCCCTCCCTCCCATAGTGGTCCTTATACCCCCCTCCCTCCCATAGTGGTCCTTATACCCCCCCTCCCTCCCATAGTGGTCCTTATCCCCCCTCCCTCCCATAGTGGTCCTTACCCCCCCCCCTCCCTCCCATAGTGGTCCTTATACCCCCCCTCCCTCCCATAGCAGTCCTTATACCCCCCTCCCTCCCATAGTGGTCCTTAACCCACCCCCTCCCTCCCATAGTGGTCCTTATACCCCTTTTTTTATTATTAATTTTTTTTTAATTATTTTATTTCTTATTTTATTTATATATTTTGTTTTCGTCCCCCCTCCCTGCTTGATATATGGCAGGGAGGGGGGCTCTCCTTCCCTGGTGGTTCAGTGGCAGTTCAGTGGGGGGAGAGGGGGGCTGGCAGAGCTGTAACTTACCTGTCCTGCAGCTCCTGTCAGCTCTCTCCTCCTCTGCGCCGTCCGTTCTGCTCTTCTGTCAGCTCCCAGTGTAAATCTTGCGAGAGCCGCGGCTCTCGCGAGACTTACACTGGGAGCTGACCGAGGTGCTGAACGGACGGCGCGGAGGAGGAGAAAGCTGACAGGAGCTGCAGGAAAGGTAAGTTACAGCTCTGCCAGCCCCCTTCTCCCCCCAGTCTGTATTATGGCAATGCAAATTGCCATAATACAGACTCTGACTCGAGTATAAGCCGAGTTGGGGTTTTTCAGCCCAAAAAATGGGCTGAAAAACTCAGCTTATACTCGAGTATATACGGTAATTATAATGTCATCTTTGATATCTTTATTTTTTAAATTTTTTTAATATGCTTACTGTTCTATGTGCATTTTGGAAACCAGAAATAAAAAATCTGTAACTGAAACTTTACATATGTGCTAAATGTTCTACATCTTGAGAGTATTTATTCTGATTCAGGCTGTCAAATGCACTTTTTAAGAGAACATTTCATCTTTAGTATATGACATAGTACTTCTGATATGTAAAAGAAAACCTGGCCATTTATGGATTATATAATATCCTTACTTAATTTTATTTTGTGTCTCTTTAAATCCAGGCACCACTTAAAAACATCAGATGCGTGCATACACTTTTTTTTTTAAGGTATGGCAACCTACAGTGCCAGTAGTGCGTCAACGCGAGTCATTGTTGGAGACATCTGCCTGGGGTGGCCATATTGTAGTTGTTTTTTTTTTTGTTACATTTGCCTGTTACATTGAGACTATGTGCTTAACACTTACATTTTCTGCAGGAAGAAAAACATTCTATATAAAAATGTTTTTTATATAAATGTATGTTTTAACTATATGCTTTCTCTATTCAGTCAAATAGCAGCATACGACCCCAAAAACAAATACTAGTTACAAGACATATTTGAAGGAGACTACTTATATGCAAAATATTTTACTTCTGAGTGGAGAAAAGGCATTTATCAACTTTAGATTTGTGATGGACAGTTTTATCAAGCAGTTGGTTGGAATTATAAGCAGTATAACCATTTCTTCTCACTGAATTGATTATAGTGCTGGAATCCCAGAGTCCAGTCCCTCCATTCAGTAATAAACCATTGGAGCAGTTTAATAATGAATGAGGGTCCCCAACTATAATTGGACCCCCATTAGAGGTATGGCTAAAGCAGAAATTGCATACTCTCCTGGGCCATCCCACTTAATATAGCAATGGGCAGCTGTGATAGGCTGAAAGTAGACAAGTGAAAACTCTCTGCCAATTGCTGCCCAGGCTAATAGCAGCTCAATGAGATAAAACAGTTACAATGCCTACAGTGTCCTTTGAAAGCATTAAAAAAATGCTCACACAGTCAAATAGTTTAATTATTAAACTGTTATTATGCAAAATATTTATAAGAAACAGGCTTTACATGCCATATTTCTTCATTAAAATCACACAGCTGAATTATCTCCCCTACAATGAACCTGAAATATTAATGAATATCTACAACCCCCCCCCCCCTCCCCCCTCCCATCCAAATATCTGATTGTGCCCCAGGCTGGCTAATTAGTTAATGACAAGGATTTTACTTGTAAACGGTACCAAATAGGATTATTTTATAGAATATGCCTATTGCATAACAACCCAATCAGTACAGACACAATTTGTAACAAGATGATAAACAATATAAAATAATTAAGTTTATAGTAAATTATGAAAATTAAAGGACTGCCTCCCATAATTGTCTTAATCTGCTAGTATACAAATAGCATTCACAAAGCAAATTTACTGTATATTTCCTGTGTATGGCAACAGATTAAGTTGTTTTTAAGGACAGTTTTCAATACTGCAGCTTTAGCCATTCTATTTTAAAGCAGCAGTTCCAAAATATTAGCAATTTCTAGGAACAGTGGAATACATCATGGTGTTCTTCTCTGTCAATGTTTTTTATGTGTCTGTGTTTTACATGAAGAAGGTAGTATGACATGATTGATTCTGATTAAGTAGTGTTAGGTGCAAATAAAATGAACATGATCCCAATGCTGCAAAAAAGTTGGTTTGGGCACACTCACTAGTTTCTTCAGCAGGTAGACTTTATTGTGAAGTAAAAAATTAAATGTTTCGGCTCCTCTGAGCCTTTGTCAAGACTTGACAAAGGCTCAGGGGAGCCGAAACGTTGTCTAATTTTTGTACTCCACAATAAAGTCTACCTGCTGAAGAAACCACTGGGTGTGCCCAAATCCTGTTTTTTTGTTCCACTGAGATTGTCTGGACTGGAGCCCTACCTGTTTTGGAGCACCCTAGTGGGAGTGCTCCCTAAAAAAGTGTGTGTGTAAGGTCCTCTGAAAATCCTGCAAGACAAGTGTGCAATCCCAATACTGTCAGTTCAAACTGACTGATCCCGTGTCTTCTTCTAGAATATAAGCATAGGATCCTGCTACACTATGGTTCTGTGTTATAACAATGATTTGCTCCGGAGGCTGTGTGTGATTTCTACCCGAATTATGATACAGGAACAAGGAAATAATTGCATAACATTTTGGTCATTGGATTGTCTTTACTATTTGTTAATGTCACCTTGTACTCTACTGATTTGAGATATTATGAAAGAATACTGACAAAAATAATCTTCTGTACATAGGTTAACACAACACACTTTTATGTTCATGAATTAGGTCTATCTTCTAGTATTTCCCCAGAGTTTATTCCAATGTTTGAGTTAAAATAAACCAGTTTTTATACAAACAAATATATAACAAATATGCTCAATACTAAAATCAGACTTTTACGTGTATATAGTGATCCCACTATAGTGTCATGGACAGAAGCATACAAAATTGATAAATAAATAAAATAAATGTGTGTCTTCGCCTTCAGTATGGGCACAGCTAGTCTAAGGAACTTATTAAGCTTATCAATCTAATTCTGCTGTATTTGCTTCTTAGACCAATGTAGATTCATCTCTACATAATGCTGCTCCCACCTAGTTATCCTCTCTAATACACAAGTATGTCCCGTCTAGGCCCCTGTGCTCTGCCGAAGACCTATGTCTATCCTCTGTTCGTACTCCAACCTCTGACTCCTTCAAGACTTCTCTAGGGCTGCATCGTTCCTGTGGAACTCCCTTCTCTGTTAGATGCTCACCCAGCCTCCACTCCTTCAAAAAGTCATTAAAAACTTACTTCACAAAAGCGTATCAATTAAACTGTTAATAGCTCTCAATTAAATTCTCTCCTGCAATTGTCAAAAAAAACAAAAAAAGTCTTCAACTTGTCTGGTTACAATTACATGTTTGTTAGTCCATCGGTGCGGAATTTGTTGGCGCTATAGAAATAATAATAAGTAATGTCAACATGGACTAAGTGTGACTTTTCTTTATGGTCACCAGTGAATATTATCCGTGCCAAACTCCCTATATAAAACAATCACTTGTTTTCTTATGCATTGCTTTGGTGATTCATATTAATTCAAAATCATGCACAGTAAAATCCATATTCTTCATTGAAGAGATCCAGGAGAGTAAAATGACTTCCTGCAGGTGGTATTTTTCATTTCATTCATTTCTACCTAATGTTTTGTGAGCTACCTCAATAATACATCAATGAATCATTGGAAGCCCTGGCTGCTGGGATTTTGTCCAGTTCCACAATTATTGATATTCAGCAGCAGCATAGTTTGGATTAGCTGTTTTGTGTTAGTTTTATTCTTTCTGTTTTTTTATTTTTGTATTTGTATAGCATTGGTTACTTACTGTAATGCCAAATAACCCTGACTAATTATATATGCTAGTTTTCGCAATCACAGTCTTTACATTTGCTTTTACAGTAGGTTTAATTAAGCATCTCTTGTAAGGTCAGCTTCAGATCTATTGTGGACTACCTAAATTGGATGTTGGATTTTACAGAATGGTTGATTAATTGCCCTCTGTATTAAATGAATTACAATTCCAAACATACACCATCAAGAAAAATTGTAATTACTTTTTGTCAATTGCCTATTCACTGCTTTGGAAAAGTGATACAAGAAATACCGTAGTAAAGGGTCAAAGGTTGTTAAATGTAGCGAATAACAGCCATTTTGAACTTTATTTAATTAACCAAATATTTAAAACCATAAAATAAACGCTCCATTTAAAAAATTATAGTGGACCTGTACAGTATTAAAAGTCTAATTAATTTTGTTCAGTAGCATGCAGTGCTCTTATCTTACCTAAAGCATGTTCGATAAGATCATTTTTTTCATGTTATGACTGTGGATATATCATTTTTTTTTTGCACTTTACTCAACACAATACTTCTCTTACAATACCCTAATTAGAAATAAAAGTTCATCACACAGCCACACTTTTCCTGTTGAAATATGTGACCCGTTTCCAAAATCAGGTTTATTTAAGCTGAGCATGAACAAGAGAATGGATTCAAATAAAAAAATAAATAAAAAGCAGGTATGTCAGAAAGAATTAAAGCTGGGCCGAGACCTGCTCATGTTTGGAGGATATCTGTGCTTCTGCACAGGTGTTACATTAATTTATCCGCTCATTATGATTGAATGTGCTGTTGAGAGACGACCGTATTCTCAAAATATAAGAACGGAGTTTTAGATTTCAGAATGAATTGTGAGTGTGTGAATTTGGAAATAAAATAATGTGGAAGTATTAAGTTACTTAAATATTGATTTCCGAAATTGTGGTCAGTGATTTCAAATAAAATAATGATTAATGGACTTCAAACCAATGCATTCAAACATTTTATTTTAATACTTTTTTTTTTTTTTCGAAAAATTTAGGAAAAAGTATTATGCATTACATTTGCATTACCAAGATTTCTAAGCACATCAATAAGTCTGTTCAAAATGATCTTGCACCATTTTAGAAATGTGTGTATTTGTGTACATGCGTGTACCGATGTGTATGTGTATATATATATGTATATATATATATATATATATATATATATATATATATATATATATATAAACTAGCACAGCTACAAACTACATAAACTCATACTCATCCATAGCATTATATTCAGTTGGATTTCATTAAATCAAAAGTCATTTGAAATTAACATTGTAAGCATTCGTGAAATATTCAAGTAACACTTGTTCTAAAATCTGTCAGAATGCAGTGCATACAGCTTTCCTTTTTTCTATGGCTTCGTTTACTCGTAAATTTGCCTTACCGTCTTTTCTTGGTGGTTTTGACCTGCTGTACAAGTGTCACGTTGCAAGTTGGAAAGCGGCAGAAAATATCTTTGTTTTAATGGACCAGAAAACAATGCACTCAAAAATGAAATTAGGAAAAAGGATTATGAATTACATTTGCATTACCAGCATTTACAGGTTCATCAATAAGTGTGTGCAAAATTATCTTGCACTATATCAGAAATGTGTGTATATGTATATATATATATATATATAATTATTAGCATTATATCTATTCACAATGTTCTTACAACAGATTGTTAAAATACACTTTAGTTCATGTAGCACTAGCACTATTTAATTTGTCTCCTATGTTGAAATTAGTATGACCCACTGATATTGGGGTACTCTGGAGTAGTGGTGGGCTTAACACAATTATTTATTATTTATAATATATATGTGTTTGTGTGTGTGTGTGTCTGTGTCTGTGTGTACATATTTGAGAAATAAAGTTTAAACGAATAATGTGTATATTAGCAATTTTGTAATTAAAGAAAGAATAAAGTGTTAACTATTTCAATGCCAATAACTTTAAGACTGCATTCTGCGATTCTCTGGCAAATAAATTAGTAATTCAGAAAGTATTTTTTTCTGCTTGCCATAGATATGACTTGGTCGCTTAGTTTCCTGTACCATCTGAACTGAAATCAGAAAGAAGAAAACTGATAACAAAACTCACACTTAATAGAAATCCAAAGCGTCACACACTTGTAATAAGTAACTGAATTCTCATTAAACCTCGGAACTATATAAAAAAAAATGCATTATTTTGTTAGTCCTTGATTGCCACCTGCAGGGGAAAAAAATGTAATGCATGCTATGTCATACGTGACTATACAGATTTATAGATTTCATTGAGGGCAAGATTAGAGCAGAAACAATATCTTCCCCTTCGTCAAATAGATTCATTTTTGTGAAACCTATAAATATACTTTAAAATGAAAATATTAGTAATGAATTTTGGCCTGTGGGATGTAGTACAGTTATACATACACTATGTCGGTACACAAAGTGGTCCCAGTGGGTGAATTTTCTTGATGGCTGCATCAAAATGCTTCATGCAAATGTCAGACTTGTCCAAGCTGCTGCTATGAAAATGATCCATGTAGCCTAGTCTATTTTCCCAGGGAAACAAACAGCTGTCTTATCATTGTACTACTGCAGAGACAGAAATAAGTAATTTATCATTAGAATGCATATCTGCTTGTTAACAGTCTCCAGAAAAAAAAAAGAACCTTATTTTATATATTTATATAGTAATGAAATTTCCAAACATTGGCATCAATTTTAATATTTTTGCATAGGCTTTTAAAATAATTTACTATTTTTAAAACATTTATAATATTTAGATATTTTATGATATATTAATACATATTTTTAAATATATTTTGGTAATTTGAAAAAAAAAGTATTTTGAAAAGTTTATCCAGAGATATTAAACCAGTTAAAATGAATATAAAAAAATATGAAATCAAGGAAATAATTGTAATTTTTTTTTTTAACTAATACATTCTTATTGTAGAATTTGGTGTAGTTTCTTGAACAATAATTGATTACAGCATCACTTGTTTCGTATATAACTTCCTATGTGTTATGTATTATACTATGTGACCTGAAACTCTTTAAAAAAGATTAATCAATTTTAGGGAATCATTGGCACATGCATATCCTAAACAGCAAAGAATATTTGTGCAAATCAAACTCTAAGCAGTAGGCACTGCTTGGATTGCCTTCATCCACCAATAATTCAGTCCATATCCCCTTCCTAATACAAATGATGTATTTGCGAATTCACTGTATCTCTATTGAGTGGTCATTCGACGGTTGGTGGGATGCTGCAATAAAAGGGTGAACTGAGTTACAACTGTTGTAGTTGTTAATTTGACTAGATAAGTTACTTCAATTGAAGTGGTTGCTGCTCTTTTTTTTCCCTATGCCTTTTCTGACATGTACAAGGATTGAAACATACCTTTTATCAATATATCAGTAATGGAAGGTGACAGGTTTCATTTAATGAACATGCCAATCCCCTAAAGCATTTCAACTGTCCAATCTTTCACACTTTAAGAAAGCGCCGGTTTCAAGAGAAAGCTGTGATTTTGTGCTAGATGCTTCACTTAGCCAAAGTTACAGAAGTCCACGATTGCGAGACTTTGTGAATGTTTATATATAACTGTTAGCCCCTACCCGCCATTAATGGATAGGTACCAGGGCGGGACACTAGGTTGTCAACACCAGTTTTTTAAATTGAAACTCCCACCCAATGCCCACAGGTGCATAAGTGGCACAAGGTGGTGCGTCAGCCTCCACATGGTTAACCCTTGTGCTATCGTGATGTTCGAGCATACAAATTGGTTTTAATGAACCGAACCATCACATTGACAATCATCAGATGTTTTGAAAAAAGGGAGAAGGGGCTTGTGTGTGCATGTCATAACTGAAACACAGATAAAAAGTGAGGTTTATCAAGACAGTCATACATTTTGACTATAGGCACCATGAGTTAGTGGCCTGTCTTGGGTACCAAATGAACACACCTGCCTCCTGCATAGTTGTAATTCTGCGCAGAGCTCGATCAAGCTATAGCTATATGAGGTGGGGCAGGATGCCCATGAAACGCATAAGACAATAGACCTTTGGAATTTGAACACAACAGACTCTAGACTGCAGCCTGTCGATCCCACACACATACCGGAGATCGAAATAGGAGCCTCGAGGGAGTACATCTGAATGAGGCTCTAGGTGGAACGAACGCCGATTCCACCAGTACCCGAGACAAAGGACCAATCGCAACTCCCACATCTCTCATCCATCTCCAGGATTGTCTCAGCAAGTTACAGTGTAGGCTATTGAGCCAATTTTTCCTTTTATTTTACTATTTTTGTGAGTGTTACAGTGAGCACTATGCTATTTTATCTCTGTTTCTAGGCACTGAAAGGACAATGTGATGCAGTTCAGCAACCAATTTTCTCTGGACTGGGTGGCTGGTTGTTGTTTTTTTACATATATTGAAGATTTTATGCATCTTTCTTAGAAAAGTATATTAGTTTGGTATATGGGTCCCACTACTCTGTGATGACTTCACAAGCAGGGGAAGTGACACTTTTGAGTTATATATATATATGACTTATTTGGACTTGGACTTCTATTTTATATTTTTATTTTCATTTGTCATTTTTATGCATATATTTCTTATTGATATATTTTCATTGTTCTCTTTATTCTCTTGTGAGGTCTATCTAGCTCCTGGGCACTTTCATTATACGTATTATAGTTATATTGTTTTGTTTAGCTTATATAAGGATTGGTTCTGTTCCAGTTTTAAAGCTACTTTCATCACTTTCTTTACTAATATTTCTCTTACTCCCTCTTCATAATGAGTTTTGGAACACATTTATTTGTGATTCCTAGCTATCCCTTTGGTACTCTGCTTACTTCACAGGTGGCCAGCCCAATTTGACAGTGATGCCCTTTAAAAGGCCCATCCACACATTTTGTTTACCTCCTAATGTTGGAAGTTATGCATGTTAAGAATAGAGAGACATTAATAGAAGGACATTATTATTATGTCTAATTGAGTTATTATTGGTATCATTTGTTCCAACAGTTTTATTGTATGGTGCAATGAAGTTGCCATGAGCATGAAAGTGCTGCGGAGGTAACTGTGTTTCAATGTATGTAGGTGTACTGCAGTACTCATTCCAGTAAACAGTGTAAAAGTGCTCTCTGAAATAAGGAAACAAAGAACTGTTTTATTTTTTTTACATACAAGTGATTGTTCCGCTTTAAAAATGATTAATTTTAAATATTAAAGGAACAAAGAAAAATGCAACATCTTAGCAATGAAAGCATATATAAGTATACATTCATTTTGTAAAATACAACTACATAGAACTAGCTAACCATTGGTGTCTGTAGAAAACTTGCTACTTCCTTACTAGGGGAAACTTTTCTCTAGCAATCCAAACTAGCATGTCTTGGATAAAGAATTTACCATCCACAGACTTCTAAGAACACGTCAAAGCAGAGTACAGCTTCAGTTACCTTTAGACATTTGAGTGTAATCCAATTAATGACTTTAACAGACATTCTCATCATATTCATTTGTTTTTCTTTTTCCTGTATCTGAATTTAAATTTCTACAATTTATTTTTCTGTAAAAATAGGCACTTCAAGAGCCTGCAATCATTAATGCTTTTCTTCTAATTGTCTATGAAGTGCTCCTATAAATCACTCTTAAATTACCAGCGAGTAAAATGGGAAGTATGTCACCAGTGCATCCTTGTATGCAATGTGATTTATTGATCAGTCAAACTGATATTAACATCTGCAACACTCAGTGAGTTGACCACTGACATTAACAAAGTTCCTTGTTGTTACATAAATTTTGCTGTTCAGATTTTTGGGCATTCTGCTCCTTTAGTAATTATTTGAAAAATTACAATAATTATTTACGTTTGCCAGTTAACTCTTACCTGTACTGGAAGACTGCAAGCTGCTATTCCTATATAGAAATATGTTTTGTGAATCTCTCTAAACCAAAATAATTGCCATTTGTGTGCAACTTTAGATGGCTATACTTGCAATTTTTCTTTGTGATAACAAATCTATAAATACTCATAGAACCACATAATCTGATATCTTCAGCATTCTCAGAAGACAAAATAAGACATGGGCAGAAAAAAACATTATACTATCTATTACACTGAGATGACCTGCCTCCTGCCTACTTAAAGAGGTAGCTACCACATCCCACAAGGTATATGTCTGTAACTGTGTTCGATATTAACGGAACACTATAGGACCAGGTACATAAACATGTATTCCTGACACTATAGTGATAAAAAACACAATTTTGGTGTGGGCCTGACCCCCCCTGAGCCACCTTAGAAAGGGTTAATACTTACCTTATTTCCAGCACTCCATGGGTCTGCAGGCACTGGCCTTGCCCCCGATCCGCCTCTTTGGGTGAGAACATCAGAATTGATTATCTCACCCAATCCAATGCTTTCCCATACTACTTTAGACCTGACTGATCATCCCATAGGGAAAGCATTGGATTGGTTGAGATCGCCAAGGAGAGGTGTGGGGGTCATGCCAAATGCCGGCGGACAGGCCAACCAGCACCTTCTCATAGATAGGCATTAAATCAATGCATCCCTATGAGGAAAGTTCAGCTTCTCCATGCAGAGTGTGGAGACGCTGAATAGCAGTGTTGCACACTATGCAGCACTGCCCCAGGAAGCTCTGAGGAGTAGCCACTGGAGGTGTCCCTAGGCTTTAATATAAACACTGTCTTTTCCCATATCATATTTTGTCTTACATTTATGGAACATCTGATCTTACTGTGCAATAAACATTGAAGCCATTAAAGCCATATTAAAAATAGAACAGACATTTTTGTAGATGTTTAAGAACTGTGTTTTAATGAAATCTAAATTATTGTGGTTTTAGAATGTGATATGTCTATATTTTTTCAGTTGATTGTATTTGTTTTGTTTTTCCATTGTACCCTATATTTTGTACCTATATTCCCTTTATTATTTATTTATAAAGTTACCTTTAAGAGATTTGCCATCCATTTTCTTTCATAGACAATTGTAGCACTTTGACTTTTGACTTTCTTACCTGGGCAACTAGACCCAAACATGCAAACTCTTCATATAATAATAATAATGAACAAAGTGGTGTTAACATGTTTGAACTCAAAAATAGAAACTGCTGGGGGCGTGGCCTGACGGCTAATGGAGACGGACGCTTGCTAGATCAGCTCCGTGCGGGAGTCCGACGAACACAGCGATTAGAGAAGCAATTTTTACTTACCCTTTTATACTGACATAGGGGAAGCCACCCGAAACCATGGCACACCGCAACATAAAAAAACCGAAGCCTAAACCGGCAGCATTACAGATTACAGCGATGCAATCTCCGCCACGCCGTGTGCAAGATGGCGCCGACAGGCCTTCATCGCCAGCTTCCAGCTCCGACAGGAGCGACGTCACCTCTGTATCGACTAAGGTCGTTCCAGCCACGGATGCATCCATCCAAAAAATGCTCAACGACCTAAAGGCATCACTAACTGCTGATTTTGCCAAAATGGCCAAGGAAATCCGGGCAGACCTGCATTCACTCGGTGAGAGGACGGATTATTTGGAGAACAAGACGGAAGAAATAATTTCGGCGCACAACAATGTGACCACAGCCTTTGAGACCATGCAAGCGCAAATGTCATCCATCGTGGCTAAATTGGCAGACCATGAGGATAGGGATAGACGGAATAATATCCGAATCCGGGGCATCCCTGACGGCATCAGCCCTAAAGAACTTGGCCCCTATGCCAAACGTCTATTCCTAATATTGGTGCCAGAACTCACAGAAGATGCAACACTGATAGACAGGATTCATAGACTGCCAAGGCCCAAGCATCTCCCGACTTCCATACCGCGGGACACTGTTGCCAGACTACATTATTATACCACAAAAGAGCAGATAATGCAGGCGTCCAGGCAACAACCAGCACTCCCTGAGGATTTCAGTAAAGTCCAGCTGTTTACCGATCTCTCAGCAACTACACTAACAGCAAGAAAATCATTTAAACGGATAACTAAAGCGCTGAGAGAAGCCGACCTGCCTTACAAATGGGGTTTCCCAGCAAAGATCATAGTGCGACGCAACGGCACCGAACACCATATGCTCAACCCAGCAGACGGTGAGAAGCTCCTGAACGCCTGGAATATCCCGATGGAGGACATTGTGCCTGGGGATGATGTCAAGAAGCAGGCTATTACCTCACCGACGACACTGGCCCACGAATGGCAATCTGTAGCAGCAGCTAAGTGACTCTAACATGTTGGCCCAATAGGGCCATTTACCCCTAAATTAACAGGACGTGGGGCTTTCCCTGCGTTAATATAGTTCATCCACGTCTGTATGGTTCAATTGTTTAAGGTTTAAAGTTTCAGACACAGATGATAGGTTATCTCAGTGCCGCTTCTGGTATAAGGCAAAGCTTACCGCACAGCCTTACCAGCTAATATGGAGCCCCTAGATAGATTGATGTAATATACTCTCCCCTCAGTTATGCCGTGTGATCCGGCTTGCTTCTGTACACCATGAGAAGTTTATAATTATCATGGGCACCAACCCAGGGCTAACATGTCAAACTTAGGGAGCACGAATGCCACCTACTATGCGCATCCCACCGCGGATTGCGGGCACCTTCCTCAAAGATTTTTAATGCTCGCCCATCACATTGCAATATTCTGATTTATGGCGTACAGTCCCAAGGCCTATTTAAAACCAATATCACACAATACCTGATGTTTAAGAATAGACCCGTGTACCTCTGTACAGCCTTAATGGACTTCACTAATTCCCCTGTTACGGGAACTACCCAGTAAGAAACGAACTTGTCCTTTATGCTATAGAAGGGGACAAAGGTTCTTCTTTGAGATGTATAGGTGATGTCTAGATTGTGGTTTAGATTTAGATTTCATAATTTACTTCTGGGGATCGTAAAGCTATCATTGTACCGAGAGATTATGAAACAAAGTTACGATCAAAATTCAATATGTACTATATGGGAGAGTTCAAATATTGTATACCACCTACCCCTATGCGAAACACTCACGAACAACCCCTTAAGGGGTCCACAGAAAGACTCCTCCCCCCATGCGAGCTTAACTGCTCACCTGTCTATATGACATCTAGGTCCCACTATGGAGACCATCTTAATGTATATAGTTCTATCCAAGTTACTTCTTCCCCCTCTTCTCTGACTTGTCCCACTTCCCTAACAATATACCGACAACAAGACAGACTTGTGCACGCTCTGCCAGGCTTGGATACTGGTCTGACACCATACCAATTGCCTTACTACATTACCCAGATAATACTGGGGATGACCACCAGGCCTAATGAAGAGACATATCAACTGCTCCAACCCTTGACATGTAGGGGAATCCCGTATACACATAATAATCATAATCACAATTATATACTCCATGAATATGGCTCTTAATGTCTTCTCCTTGAATGCCAAGGGCCTCAATTCCCCTCATAAACGGCGTCTTGCGCTCAAGGAGGCCAAACAACATAGAGCACACATTGCGTTCTATCAAGAGACTCACTTCCAATCAATGCATACACCTACTTTTAAGTCCAAAAATTTTCCGATAGGATACCATAGCACATATAGGAAAAAGAAACGGGGAGTCACGATCCTAATAAGTAGCGAAGTCTCATTCCAATTGATTAAAAAAATCAGCGATAAGAAAGGGAGGTACCTAATTCTGCAATGCATAATTAATAATACTCAATACACACTGGTCAACCTCTATGGTCCACACAACGACCAGCATATTTTCCTAGATTATGTTTTATCTCTTACACATGATCACAAATATGGCAACATTATCGCTGGTGGTGACACCAACTTTCTTGTAGATCCCCTTTTAGATACCACTTCATCCTCACAGGTAGCACAGGCAACGTCACGTCGGAGACAACGTAACACCACGCTGATAGCAAATACTCTTCTCACTCACGGATTCATCGATGCATGGAGAGCCCTAAACCCTCTTGGAAAAGATTACACATACCATTCACTAGTCCACAATACCTATTCAAGGATTGACCGCTTCCTCATCCCAACAACGCAGTTAGCGCAGATCACAAAGGCCACCATAGGTATTACTACCTGGTCTGACCACGCCCCGATCACGATAGCATACATGACTCAATACCCAATCTCTGGCAATAGGTCGTGGCGACTCAATGACACGCTCCTTAGGGACCACACGTTTGTTGCACAGATCAAAGGGGATTTGGAGACGTATTTCGCCACTAATGATACGGCAGATATAGAAATAGACACACTTTGGCAAGCTCACAAAGCGGTCCTTCGTGGTCAATTCATTAGACAAGCAAGCTACAACAAACGTCAACGCATGAAAAATTACACAGAGACGATAACCAAGCTGGCGGAACTCACCCGCATAAACAAAACATCACCAACACATTCCATAACAAAGCAAATCCTCCACCTACAAGCAAAACTAGGGGATATGGAACTCGCGAAAACTACTTATTTTCTGACTAAAATGAAGCATAAATTCTTTAAAGAAGGCAATAGAGCAGGCAAAATTTTAGCGGCCCAACTAAAGGCGCGAACGACACAGTCTAAAATTGCATTTATACATGACCGTGAGGGCCGAAAAATTACCAATCCGCAGGAAGTGGTGGAGGAATTTGGCAAATACTATAGTGATTTATACAACTTAGCACACAATAGCGAAACACATTCCCCTAATCAGGCTGATATCGATAAATTCCTCCAGGATATCCATCTCCCTGCCCTATCGACAGAAGATTGTTGCAGGTTGACACAACCGTTTCAGGCTCAAGAAATCCTAGATATAATCAACCAATTGCCGAAACAAAAATCGCCTGGGCCAGACGGATTCACTAATCTCTATTATCACACCTTCAAAAACATTTTAGCGCCATACATGACAAATCTATTTAATAGATGCTTCCAGTTGGGATCTATGCCTATGGAGATGCTAAAGGCACACATTTCTACATTACCGAAACCAGGGAAGCCCCCTACACACTGTGCCAACTTCCGACCCATTTCGCTTTTAAATTGCGATACCAAAATTTATGCCAAACTAATAGCGAATAGGATAGCATCGATACTCCCAAAATTAATACACAACGATCAATCGGGATTTATAAAAGGTAGACAAGGCTCGGATAACACCAGGAAACTCTTGAATATACTCTCCCACATTGAAGAAGCAGGCATGGAAAGTTTATTGTTAGCCTTAGATGCTGAAAAGGCGTTTGATAGACTCCATTGGGGATATATGTCCTCGGTGTTAGCTAAATATAGGTTCCCACCGGAATTAATCCAGGGGATCATGACTCTATATAATAACCCGTCTGCCCAAGTGTCTCAATCCGGCTTTCTCTCCACATCCTTTAGCCTTACCAACGGAACCCGTCAAGGGTGCCCCCTATCTCCCCTTCTTTACATAATTGCTCTGGAACCTTTAGCTATTAAGATTAGACAAGACCCGACCATCACCGGCATCAAAATCAAGAGTTCTGAATATCGCATGACTATGTTTGCTGATGACATCCTCTTAACCCTGAGCGACCCGGAGTCATCCCTACCTAGGCTTATGTCATTACTACACGAATTTGGACGCATCTCCTATTATAAATTGAACACTACCAAAACGCAAGCTTTACCATTACACATACCCATGTCACGCATACAAAACCTCCGTGCCACATTTCGCTTTGACTGGCGGCAGAAATATATCACATATTTGGGAGTTAAATTAGCCCTGCACACACAGTCAATGATATCATTAAATTATAACCCCCTCCAACACACTTGCGTTTCCAGCTTCCAGAAATGGAGACAAGTCAAGCTATCATGGTTAGGCAGGCTACACACTACTAAAATGATATTATTACCTAAAATCCTGTACATATTCCGCATGTTGCCTCTACAAGTTCCGCCTAGTTACTTCAAATCACTACAAACTACCTTGAACAGATTTATTTGGGACGGCAAAAAACCTACACTACCTCTCTCCTTACTCCAAACCACTCAATCGGGAGGAGGCTTAGGCCTCCCGAAGCTCAGCACGTATTATGAAGCAGCCATTCTCGAATCAGCAATACGACTACATGCGACTCCACACATGTTCCAATGGGTAGACATGGAGAGAGATCGAGTCTCCACATCTTCATTGAAAACTATCTTGTGGACACCGAAGATATATCGAAAGAGAGGGTCATTGTGGTACCCTACCACCTCGTTAACGATAAAGATATGGGATAAGTTCCTAACTACCAAACCTGACAAGGGAAAATACAGTGTACATGCCCCTCTGGAAGCAATAGAGGAACTCTCACCATGGCTCTCACTAAAACCCTGGATGGCGCACGGTATCCGACGAGTTGGAGATGTGTGCTCAAGGTCAGGGATTTTAGCTTTCCCGGATCTACAAGAGAAATATAATTTGCCAAACTCCCTTATCTTCCCATACCTACAATTGAAAAGTATTGTACACGACAAGATAAACCTGCAAAAGCAGACATCGAAACCACAAGAACATATGGTGACGTCCCTTACAGAGAGATGTCACTCAGCCCCTACCAAACCCAAATCACTATCCCTCTGTTATAAAACTCTCTTACACTCCCCACCCCCGAGGTCCTTTGCTTATGTGGCACAATGGGAAAGAGAAGGCTTGTTTGGACTCTCAGATGAAGACTGGCTGCGGGCGCTCAACGCGCTCAAAGGCAATACGTCTTGCTTCTCCCATGTGGAAGCGCATAGAAAAATGGTCTACAGATGGTACCTCACTCCCCAAAGGTTGCAACAGATATTTCCTAAAGCAGACCCCTTATGTTGGAGATGTGGAGTACACATAGGAACCATGATGCATTTGTGGTGGGATTGTAAAGGGATCAGACCTCTATGGGAACGAGTCCAAGCGATCATAAAAACCATGATACCCAAAACACAACCTCTCACCCCACGGGAAAGTCTTTTGCTACTATTTCCAGCAGCATAGAATAAAGCAGCAAACACGGTGATAACAATTCTTATACTAGCAGCGAGATATCTTCTAGCCAGACATTGGAAATCTACTTATTGTCCATCACATAAAGACCTTTCTGATAAAACCTTCCAATTCTACAGATACGAACTGCTCTCCGCAGATTCACATGAGTCTGCAAAAAAAACAGAACAAATATGGTTGCCTTGGCTTACGATTCTAAACAAAACACTGCCCGATACAAAGTCCGGGGATCAGCCTAGACACCCATGCACGAACGTTACAACATAAGACGCTCACACTCGAACCAAGTCGGGTACACATGGGACAGCACACTAAACACTGTATGCGAATAGCATACCTTTACCATAGAGATAAACTGGAAAATAACTCAGGTGCATTATCCAGAATACACACGAGAGTAATACATCATTCCACTAAACTAGGACATATGAGCCTCAACACTCTACAAATTATGTGTCCCATGATTATACTCCCTGGGCTTAGTATGGTAGATCAGGCCCCCACGGCCGAAACCTATACTGAGTGTTATACCACGACTCATGGATATGTCTAAAGTACACACCAAACAATGTGTTAGCAAACCTAGGCGACTGGGGTATAGATATCTTATCCAAGGTTACATATCAGACTCGTTTATGCCTCGTTTATGCCTCATGAATGCTGTATAGTGAACATGTTTAGCGAAAAGGTCATATGAATACATACCAATGTACTACACCATCATGTATCGTTGTAATCTTGCCCTAATGCAATGTATGTGAATAAAGCAGAGAGTCCTAAGACTTTGTTGTCCCCCCCCCCTTCTTCCTTTCTGTATCCCCATCCCCACTACTTTCTTTGTTTCCTGAAAACAATAAAAACTCATAATTAAAAAAAAAAATAGAAACTGCTCTTGATAAACACAAAAACAAATTTTATACAAGAGATAGCCTAGCATATTATTTCACCTCCCAGAACTTCCTCTAGGCAGAATGACCAATCTGCTTGACGGTGCTGAGTATGAACAATATTGTCTTCTTCGTTTTTTATATAATTTTAGATACTTTTTCTTTTACTGTATATAAGCACATGTCCACATTCTTTTATTTGCATCCCAAAGTCCTTGCACAACTTTCTGAATACTCTAAAAGTAGAAGACAAGAGGTCAAGGCTGCCAAGTGCTGAAAACAAGGTCTACATTAAATTTACTACCAGAAGTTTGTGCTGTTTTATCTTTCTGTCAAATTGATCAAGATTGCCATAAGTGGATGATATATTTATTTTTATAAGTTTATGAGACCCAAAACATACCTTCTTGAATTAACATCAAAATACATATATTATTTTGCATACTAAAATAAAAATAAATAAAATGTCATCCTGTGATGTCACTTATTTTTACGCAGTGTGCTGGAGAAAATATTGCCACACATTATGAGGACGACACTTGCAGTTGATTCAGTTGAAACTGTAAGCATCTTGCTGGCTGATGGCAGAATGTTTACTATTTTAGACCTGACTGATCTTCAGATAACATATGGCTGTACAAGTAATTGGAAAATTGGCAGGGCTGTCAAGAAAATATGCGAGATGGTACAAAAATTTGATGCGGCAGCACAAGAAGTGTCTGTGAAGTTAAATTTATTGTTGTAACAAATGATAAAGTAAAGGCATCTCGTTGCAAAAATCAAATCTTGCCATACTTTTACTTTGTATAATTTATGGTACTTGAAGGACTAGTAGTAACAAAATGCATACATACAAATTGGGCCATAATTTATATGCATATGTGTATGTGGGGGATTTATATAATTTTCCAATTAGTATAGTAGAATTTAGAGAAAAATGTAGACTAGATGAGTAACAAAACTTTTTTAACACTTAATTACTAATTACTTTTCCTAAAAAAAAAAAAATTAATCGCCATTTGTTTTTTAAACATCTGATGAATACAACATTAACGTTTGACAAAAACAGAAATTTTACTTTTTTAAATGTACTGAATTTTTATTTATTGTGAATGTATTCATCATTTCCAACCATTTTTTGGGGGATTAAAATTATGCGTGATTATGTGACATCTAATACCCTAAAATACTGTTGGTTTTGATCAATATATTTTTTTAAATATAGCGGCCACAACAAAAATATTTTGCTCATGGGTATGTGTTGAAGAAATTTCTTTCAGCATTTTGAGATTCCAATTCTTAAAATACGTACAGAATTTGAACAATAAGGCTGTATGTGAGTCAGCATGTACGGGTTCAAAAGATTACATTTTGCCTTCTAGTTGAAAGCCTCAGCCTATATTTGAGAATAAAGTTTTATCATGTCTATAAATAGTAAATAGACTTGCTTGGCTAAAACCAGTTTTGTGCAGCATGTCACCTCTTTTGCATAGCATGAACTCTCGTGAGCTGCTATTTAGCTGCACTGACATTTTGAAATTTTGCAATAAATGCACACATTTTCAACCATCAGGGCAGGGTGGGGAAGAGGATTCTTTCACACTCGGAGAATAGATGGAGCAGTAACATAAATGTTGCATACCGAAAAATTATTCTCCATAGACTCACATATTGTCAAATACCCTCACAAAACACTGCTACCAATATAATTATGTCAGATATTCTTGAAAATATTAGAAAACCTTTCATTTTTTTTATATAACTGATTTACAAATAGTAAGTATTACGTTATGCAAGTCTTTAAGGGTCCACTTATATTCTTACATTCTACAGAAAACATGTACTATTTATGATTTTCCCAGTAATTATTGTAGCATCATCAGTGTTGTTATCAGGTAGCCAAAAATTTGCGCTTCTGCCTAGTAAAGAGTTAGCTGAAGGTCTAGCAGCTGGCCACCTCTGTTATACTATATAATTCTGTTTAATTACATAAGTGCTTCAGTGTGCATCTCACAAGTAGCATCAATGTGTGCTGTTTTTCAGAAGGGCTGGTCAAATATCAAAATATTCATGAATATTTTACATGGGTGCATTTATCTCTCAACAATCATAATCTATTTACACTTTATGGGCATATATACACATGATAATTGAATTATGATCTAAAGGTAGCTAAAAAATTCTAAAAAGTACATAAGAAGCATTATATATTTCAGTGTTATATTTGGCTATCTTTTTTGTTAGTGTTTTGATTAATAGATCGGTGAATTATAAAATGTATTTTTCTTTTGGATTTAGTTTATCATTTTCAGTAATAATAAAGATCACTTTGCTAAGCTGGCTTGTGATTGGTACTATATTTAGCTAATAATAATAATGCTGATAATTAATTTATAATTATTATATATAAAGGAATTTTTTTCTTTTTTTTTTTTACTGAACAACAATTTAGTTACAAAATGAAGTTCAAAACAGCTGGGCTGAAATTGAATGAACTGAAGAAAAAATTGAATTACATTTGAATTATAGCATTTATAAGCAAAAATACTGATCTTAATTTTTAAATTTGTATCATATTCTTGTCAGTGTCATTTTGTTTTATGTAACAGGTCCATTGTCATAAAAATGGGTAAAATATATATATTGTTTTTGTGTTTGTGTTGTTTTTTTTTTAAAAGACATAATGTAATACAAAAGATGTTGCTTATTTATTGTTTTTATTTTTTCATAGGAAGATGAAAATGAAAATGAAAAGGCAGAGGCAGGGTCGCCACAGCAGCTAAGCACGGAATCAGACCATGAGAAAAAATGAATGTTTTTCATCGTACTAGGTCTAAACTCTTGGGAACAGATTTTGAAATTTATTTTAAGAAAGCATCAAAACATTTCAACATTTAACAGTGTTCCTCAACCTTTGTATTCTCCGGTACCACTATTAAATTATTTTCATTGTATAGAAACAACATTTTTACTGAGATAAACCACAATAGCAACTATTCCCTAAGAAACACAATTCATTTCTTATATTAGACAGGTATTGAAGTACCCTTTGACCCTGTTAAATATACCAAAGGTTGAGAAACTCTACACTAAAACTAATTTTAAAACTCTGTGTGTTTCTGAATATTTAGGGTAGGCATATATATTTTTGTTTTATTTCGTATCGATATTCACTATTAAACACTTTGCAGTGAATGTTTGATATAACACATTTTGCTACTTTATGTTTTAAAATGTGTTTGACACATATACTATTAGTAAAATGTATAAGAACTGCAACTTGAGCGATAGTGATGCTCGCATTTTATATTTTATATCTTTAAAATGCAAGAGGAATATTAGTTTTCCAAAATGTACTGTTTATAGCTTAACATTTCACATGGTATATCTGTTATGATTAATGCTAGCTATCTGTTTTGAGTATAAAACCAGAAGCAGTAGACGCTTTGGAAATAGGTGGTGTGGGGGCCACCCAGATAATTTTATATATCTGCTCATCTAATTAGTAGTTAAAAGCCATACCTATAATCACTACTGTATCTTTGCATGGTTTTATCAGTCAGCAAAGACAATGTAATGTTTAGTGTTTTGCATGTTGTTTATTTTCTAAATATGTGCTATGAATTTTGTAACAGTTGTGTGACTTTAGTAGCATTATTCCTTATCCATTAACTGTAAATTTTGAACACAAGCATAAGATACTTGCAATAAAAAATAATTTTTCTTGATTATTTTGCTTATCTTTGAATGTCCACGCTTAATATTTCACATTAATAAAATATTAGAAATGATCTTATATACATGAAAAAAAATTGTAGAACATTAAAGTTGCATTGATTAGCATATTTCCAGCACATTTCACACTGACCATTCATCTTAATTAGCAAGGGAAAACCGATTAAATGATGGGAAAAGCCATACTCTGCATTATAATTTTCTTCATATTATCATTATTTTTTTTTAAATAGTTTACTGATCTCATTATGTTTTGTTTCATTGAACTATATATTAATTTTCACTCTATCACATACATTATAGTGATTATTATATCTGTCTAAAGTTGTATGTTTTCTAAAACATAACTGTGTTTGTTTTCTTGTTTTTTTTTTTCACCACAATGTATGCACTTAACTAGGTCAAAATATAAAATACCAGAATGTCTACAATTCAGGAATAGGCAACCTTCGGCACTCCAGATTTTGTGGACTACATCCCCCATAATGCTCTTACACCCATAATGCTGGCAAAGCATCATGGGAGGTGTAGTTCGAAACATCTGCAGTGCCGGAAGTTGCCTATGCTTGGTCTACGTTGTCCAAAATTGCACATTTTAAAGGGCAAAATATTACTTTACAGGAAAACAAGACATGTATGTGTGATACGCATATATATATATACATATACATTTACAGTGGTTTTTATCAGACAGTACCAAAACTTAGCTTTTATTTAATTTAAATAAAATACATCAGAATTGATCTGTGACTTGTACAAAGAAGATGATGTTTTCCACTTGGTCTAGATATACCTTATCAGGAGCATAAGATGAAAAACTAAAAACATATTGCTACCTTCCATCAGCCAG
Source organism: Pelobates fuscus (assembly GCF_036172605.1). Taxonomy (NCBI): domain Eukaryota; kingdom Metazoa; phylum Chordata; class Amphibia; order Anura; family Pelobatidae; genus Pelobates; species Pelobates fuscus. The sequence goes on along the minus strand of NC_086320.1, from coordinate 333,446,829 downwards.
AGTACATAGAAAGAGTGTAACGATTTTCTATCCCTTTAAATGTTAATGGGAGCAGCCCTCAATAGAAGCTAGTCCACCTACTATAGTGTTGCAAAGGTAACCTGGGTGAGACCGGGATTAAAGGAACACTATAGCGTTAGGATCACAAAACTATATACTTAACGCTGTGGTGTTCCTCTACCAATAGCTAAAGGGTCTTTTAAAAAACCTTTTTTAACACTTACTTCTTTCCAGTGCTGATGTCCCTCAGTGCTGGCTGTGTCTCCTCTTCCTCTGACATCACAGCAATGAGGGATCCTAATGTACATGCACGGTGACTGTGCCATGCGCGTTAGGCATTTATTGGATTCCTATAGAAGATGTACTTATACAAAGCATGAGGGTGTCCAGTGTCATTTCATGGAGTTAAACTCTGTGAAAAGTCAGGAAGTGCCTCTAGTGACTGTTCGAAATCCTATTTTTATATCATGTTATTAATTATATATTGGGGGACCTATCTGGCATCCAAAGCAGAAGTTCTAGAGAATTTTATTGGCAAGCCCTATATTTGACCCTGTAACTTTGAAAAACCCCACAAAACCTGGACATGAGAGGGAGACTTTGCAGAACACAAACATGAGCGTTTTAGAGCAGTTAAATGTAAAATTACAATTATATCGTTAGTGAAAGTGCAGTTATAGTGTGAAAAATGCAAAAAAATTATATGAACACTAAATTTGGCCAGGGTTTGTGACTAAGTGGCTACTAAAAATAGACTGGACATACCCCATTAAAATTTTTTTAAAAAAATCTTTATTTTTGAAAGTAGTGCAGCAATTTACAGCAGATAAAGGCACAAATAGCAAAAATTACCATGCTTTTCATGTGTTTGTTAGAGCAAATGGCTGCGTAACATATAAAAGACATCAGGAGTATCCATGGAAAAAGAAGGCATATAGATGCCGAACTGTTAGCTAAATTGAGAGATGAAAAGGTAGCAAAAATCAGACAGGTATGATTAGCACAATGTATGTATTAGAGTACATGTATTATGTCAAAACTGGAGAAATAGATAGAGGGGGAGAGTGTGCAGAACTAAGGCGGTCAGAGGCATACAGAGCCTGGTTAACATTATTAATTGTAAATAGTGTCGCGAACCCGAAATTTTCGGTTCGCGAACGGCGAACGCGAACTTCCGCAAATGTTCGCGAACCGGCGAACCGCGCGAACCGCCATTGACTTCAATGGGCAGGCGAATTTTAACAGGGACTCTTTCTGGCCACAATAGTGATGGAAAAGTTGTTTCAAGGGGACTAACACCTGGACTGTGGCATGTCAGAGGGGGATCCATGGCAAAACTCCCATGGAAAATTGCACAGTTGATGCAGAGTCTGCTTTTAATCCATAAAGGGCAGAAATCACCTAACATTGACACCTGTCCTCAAAGCCCAGCCCTGATACACACTGACACAGAGCAGAATAGAGACTGTTCCCCCTACATAGGGTCCCTTGGCAGATATGGATTGACACCTGTCCTCAAAACCCCTGATACACACTGACACAGAGCAGAATAGGGACTGTTCCCCCTACATAGGGTCACTTGGCAGATATGGATTGACACCTGTCCTCAAAACCCCTGATACACACTGACACAGAGCAGAATAGGGACTGTTCCCCCTACATAGGGTCACTTGGCAGATATGGATTGACACCTGTCCTCAAAACCCCTGATACACACTGACACAGAGCAGAATAGAGACTGTTCCCTGTCCACAGAGACCATGATACACACTGACACAGAGCAGAATAGAGACTGTTCACCGTCCACAGAGACCATGATACACACTGACACAGAGCAGAATAGAGACTGTCCCCCCTACATAGGGTCACTTGGCAGGTATGGATTGACACCTGTCCTCAAAGCCCCTGATACACACTGACACAGAGCAGAATAGGGACTGTTGCTCCTACATAGGGTCACTTGGCAGATATGGATTGACACCTGTCCTCAAAACCCCTGATACACACTGACACAGAGCAGAATAGGGACTGTTCCCTGTCCACAGAGTCCATGATACACACTGACACAGAGCAGAATAGAGACTGTTCACCGTCCACAGAGACCATGATACACACTGACACAGAGCAGAATAGAGACTGTTCCCCCTACATAGGGTCACTTGGCAGATATGGATTGACACCTGTCCTCAAAACCCCTGATACACACTGACACAGAGCAGAATAGGGACTGTTCCCCCTACATAGGGTCACTTGGCAGATATGGATTGACACCTGTCCTCAAAACCCCTGATACACACTGACACAGAGCAGAATAGGGACTGTTCCCCCTACATAGGGTCACTTGGCAGATATGGATTGACACCTGTCCTCAAATCCCCTGATACACACTGACACAGAGCAGAATAGGGACTGTTCCCCCTACATAGGGTCACTTGGCAGATATGGATTGACACCTGTCCTCAAAACCCCTGATACACACTGACACAGAGCAGAATAGGGACTGTTCCCCCTACATAGGGTCACTTGGCAGATATGGATTGACACCTGTCCTCAAAACCCCTGATACACACTGACACAGAGCAGAATAGGGACTGTTCCCCCTACATAGGGTCACTTGGCAGATATGGATTGACACCTGTCCTCAAAACCCCTGATACACACTGACACAGAGCAGAATAGGGACTGTTCCCCCTACATAGGGTCACTTGGCAGATATGGATTGACACCTGTCCTCAAAACCCCTGATACACACTGACACAGAGCAGAATAGAGACTGTTCCCTGTCCACAGAGACCATGATACACACTGACACAGAGCAGAATAGAGACTGTTCACCGTCCACAGAGACCATGATACACACTGACACAGAGCAGAATAGGGACTGTTCCCCCTACATAGGGTCACTTGGCAGATATGGATTGACACCTGTCCTCAAAACCCCTGATACACACTGACACAGAGCAGAATAGAGACTGTTCCCTGTCCACAGAGACCATGATACACACTGACAGAGTGTCCGCGTGAAATAGGGCCGTAATGACGTCGCGGGTAGCCTGCCCATAGGTGGAAGAGCTGATGGTGGAAGAGCTGATAGGACATCTGAAACGTATTGGGATGGAGATGCTTAATTGTTCTCCAAAATGCTTGACACCACCCCATAGTGAATCTCTGCAAACTTTATTTTATTTTTTTTTTTTATTTCTAAAATTTCTTTATTTGATTTTTAACATATAACATATACCATACAAATATCTCATATAAAAAATATTAATACATATATAGAAAATATACACATATATAATTCTTCCATTTTACAGATTCTCATTTGTACATACTAGAACCTCACACATACACACACACAAGACATAGTGGGATAGGGTAACAACCTAGTTGAGTTGCTTTGAATATGATTATGTATATAGCAATTCAATATGATGAAGCCTTGAATTAGGGTCTTTGGGAGCTACTGATTCCTTTCTAACAGTTGTAGACATGTTTTACTCATTTCATATTTACGTATGTTCTCCTTAGTTCTAAATAGTGTTTTCTCGTTTTTGAGCTGTAAAACCAATTGGTTTTCCCAGTTTTTATACTCAATTGTTGTGGGATTTTTCCATTTTCTGGCTATTAGTATTTTAACTGCTACAAAAGCATGGGTCACTAAATATTGTTGGTATAAACAAAGGTCCGGCCAATGTAAATGAAGCAGAGCAGTGATTGGGGATTGTTCTATCCAGATTGTATCCCAAATATATAATTTTCTAAAGACTTCCACCCAAATTTTTTTTATTATTTCGCAGTTCCACCATATATGTATAAAGCTACCAACTGCTGATCCACATCTCCAACATTGGCTGGACTCCCTTTGATCGATTCTGTTTAATCTGCTTGGTACCAAATACCACCGATAGCAGATTTTATAGTGTGTCTCAAATAGAATCGTATTATGAATATTTTTTTTGACTTGTGTCAACATATTGCCCCATTCTAGTAAGTCTATTTTTAGATTGCATTCTTGTTCCCAGCTCTTTATCTGTTTAGATGAGTTAATTTTAGGGGATGATCTTATCAGGGCATAACATTTAGCCATATTTTTGTTTGGATTTTCATTTCCAAAAATCTGTATTATAAGACTATTCCTATTATTATTACTGCTTGCGAGGTTCTTCCCCAGACATGATTTTATCCTTAGATATCGAAAAATCTCCATTTGGGGGAGACCAAATACTTCTGACAAGGTTAGGAAATCTTTCATTTTATCTCTCAATAATATGTCTTCTAGTGTTAGGATATTCCTTCCCCTCCAAGAGTCAATTTTTAAGTCATTTATGAAAACCTCTAATAAACCTATCTCCATAAATCCATATAGATTTCCCAAAATTTTTAGTTTTTTTCTAATCAAAAACCATTGATTTAATAGATGGGAGAGGATTTTATTACCAATTACTTCTCCATACTTTTTTGGTTGCCAAATAGCCCTTGTTAGTTTTATCCCATTCAATGTTTGGGTCTCTAAACAATACCAAGCCAATTTTCGAGAATCTATTTTTGTCAATAATTGGGTATGGTATACAATAGTGGCTTCGTAATGATTTATCAAGTCTGGGAAATTTACCCCTCCCTGTCCTATAGTGTTAGTTAATTGATCTAGGCTAATACGCGGTCTTTTCCCCTTCCAAATAAAGTTTTTAATTAACCTTTGTACAATCTCAATCCAGGGTAGGGGAATTTTTAAATAGGTCCATCTAGGAATTATATACGAATTGATTATATTTATCCTTCCCAACCAGCTAAAGAATAGACAATTCCATTTTTTTAGTGTTATTCCAGTGGACTTCAGTAGCTTCTTATAATTAATCTCTATTATTTTGTCAATATCATCTGATATAAGTATGCCTAGATATTCAAAGCTGCCGTTAGCATCTGAAAAGCCATAGATCTTAAGAAATTCATCTTTCCAGTTTTTATTGCAATTTTTGAACATCACTAACGTTTTTTCTATATTTATCTTATAATTCGAGACTATACTATACTGTTCTATCTCTTTCATCAGGCTCTCAATTGACTCGGCTGGGTCTGTAAGGGTCAGAATGGTATCATCGGCGTACATACTGATTTTCAATTCTCTGTCTAGAGAAGGGACTCCCCGAATATTGGGGTTATTTCTTATTCTAATCGCCAATGCTTCCATGGACAATATATATAAAATGGGTGACAATGGGCACCCTTGACGGGTACCATTTTTTAAATGAAACCACTCTGAACACAAATCCAATCCTACCACTCTTGCCATCGGGTTTTGATAAATAGAACCAATTGCTGAAAGCATCCAGCCATCTATTCCCATTGCCTTCAACACCCCCATCATAAATCCCCACCCGACCCTGTCAAAGGCCTTTTCTGCATCCAATGACAGGGTCAGGAGGGGAATCCCTGAGCCATCGCTCCAATCCAGGACATCGATCATTCTCCTTATGTTAGTGCTCGCCTGTCTTGTGGGGACAAATCCTATCTGATCACTGTGTACTAGATCTCCCACTATCCCTTTCAGCCTTTCTGCCAGTATAGAAGAAAATAATTTAGAATCCACATTGATAAGAGAAATGGGGCGATAGTTTTTTAATTCTAGGGGATCTTTGTCCTTTTTAAAAATAGGAATTATATTGGCTTGTAAAAGTTCTTTTGGGCCCCTGCCATTCATTGTTATTTCATTATATGTTTTGGCCAGATGTTCCACCAAAATATCTCCATAGATTTTATAAAATCTATTAGTCAGACCATCCGGACCAGGAGTTTTATAGCTCAGTAATTTTTTTATAGCTGTACGAAATTCTGTTTCTTGCAAGGGAGCGTTAAGCTTTCCTTTTTGGTCTTCTGCAATCTTGGGGAAACATATTTCCTTCAGATAATCATTTATTATTTGATCTTTTGGTTGATTTGGAATATTATACAATTCTTCGTAATATATTTGAAAAGCCTTTGCTATATCTTCTGGTTTCTTTAATAATATTTTTTCCTTCCTAATACTATGTATCCTGTTTTTTCCTTCTGTTTTTTTCAATTTTCTAGTAAGCCATTTATTGATCTTATTATTTTCATAATAGAAGTTTGCTTTCATCCGATCTAATTTTTTTTCTATTCTTTCCCTTTCTATTTTTTCTATCTTCATTCTAAGCTCTGATAGTTGTTTAGATGACTCTGTGTTTAGTACAATTGTATTTTTCCTTGCTAATTGATAATATTCAATATAAAGTCTTTCCCTACTCAGGCCTTTTTCTCTCTGGATCTTATTTTTTAGCTTAATCAAGTACCCCCGAACGACAGCTTTGAAAGCACACCATATTGTGGCTGCTGAGAGTTCTTCTGAACAATTCTCTCTAAAATACAGTGTGATTAGTTGTCTTATTTGTTCTTGATCATTTTTGTTATTCAAAATGTAGTCATCTAGCCGCCATGTCGTGTTAGATCTTTTTTTGATTTCTGTTTTTATATTGAAGACCATATAGCTATGATCTGACCATATGTTTTCTTCTATCCTTATATTTATTATTTGTTCTACTAGATTTGCTTCTCCCAGGATTAAATCTATTCTTGCAAGAGAAGAATGAACTTTTGATGTATGTGTATATTCCCTTGCTTCTGGATTATATACTCTCCATATATCTAATAGGTTATGTTCTAATGATATATTTCTAAGTATTCTGGCTTGATTGTTCAGATGCTTGGATATTGGTTTATTATCTCTGATTTTTTTTATCTAGGACAGGATCCATTATACAATTAAAATCTCCCGAAACTACCAAAAGTCCCACTTTGATCTTATCAACTTTTCCCATTATCATTTTAAAGTATTTAGTTGGGAGTATATTCGGGAGGTATACATTGACCAGAGTATATATTTTCTCATCTAGCTTACATATCAATATTTGAAATCTTCCTTCTTTATCTATTTCCTCATGTATTATTTATTTATTAATTTTTTTCGTTAAGATTATAGCCACTCCCCTTTTCTTTTTTTTTTTTAAGGACGCTTGTGATATTATCTCATATCCTTCATATGCCCATCTCCTATCTTCTGTGTTCCAATGTGTCTCTTGCAACATCGCCAGGTCTATTTGTTTTTTCTTGAGTAGTTCCTTCATCATAATTCTTTTATAAGGGGTGTTAAGCCCCTGTACATTAAGTGAAATACACTTCATATTGTTTCTTTTATCAAGTAATTCCTTTCTGAGCTGTCATCCTACCCACTTCATTCACACACATCTGAGTTCTCATAATACAGAGAAACCCATACACACTCATTCTTACAAGCTGATATGACAGTATAAATACAACCGTCTCTTAAGTCTGTAAGCCTAGAAAATCTCTCATGAGATGTCTAGGGCTAAGGTCTAAGTCAGACCCTAAAGTGGTAGCCCGTAAGGGGGACCTACGAGGCTGAAGTTATTATTATCTGTTCCCTGCTCCCTGCCGTCCTCCCCCTATCCCCTCGTCTCTCCATAGTAAATTTTAACCTATGGGGGAAAAGGGAGCCCGGGAGGCGGAAGACCAGAAGGAGGGAGGGGACGTAAAAAAAAAAAAAAAAAAAAAAAAAAAAAAAAAAAACTTCACTTATTTTAATTAATTTATCTTTTGGATCAACCCATCGTAATGTTCTTTCTTAAATCTATTGTGCGATGATAACAATATAAATTCCAAACATCACCTACTTATAAAAGGAAAATTTTGCCAAAAATAAATATTCCTCAGTGTTCTAAACACATTCTATTATTAACTTTTTAATCTATTTGCCCCTTAGTGCTTAATTAAACAACATATAATAAATCAGTAATATCTTATCTCCATATATTAATTTCATTTGGGTTTAACCATGTTCAGTGTCTCATTATTATTGTGATGAGTTAAATTTTCCTCCTCTTAGCCCTCATTATCTATTATTTGACTCCCTTTGTTCAAGCTTAAATGTGTCGTGCTGTATTTAACCATATAGTAGCCACTTTACTTTCCTTTCCAAAAATATCAACCAATTTCCAATATTAATATTCACCTCTTTTCTAATCAATTTCTTTAATTAACCTTTTAATCCTACTACTTCTAAGTGCTTTATTATACCCACCAATCTAAATCAGCAAACATATATACCATTTATGTCGATCCACTCGGAAATCTTATCTCCCTTCTATTTGTTCTAAGTGGGTTTCATGCTTTTACTCATTTATAACATTGGGTTACATCCTATTTATTAATTATTACTTTCCTACCACCCCCTGTTCATAAATTACCATATTCGTGACGTGTATTTATCACCAAAATAATAACTTTGCCATTTCCTAAATCGTTTTATCGTATGCCCACCAACCAATTGTATTAAATATTCATCTTCGGATTGCCCATCATATTCGATTTTCTACTCCTCTCTGTTAAACAGAGAGAGAGGGAAAAAAAAAAAAAAAAAAAAAATATTATACATATATATATATAAAAATACTAATAATAAGTCCTTTTCTTCCACCCCCTCTCTCCCCCCTCTTTAGACTCTTATCTCAAGGAATAATTCGTCCATTCTTGTAATTCTTTTGGGTTTAGAAAAACTTTCTTCTTATCATTCCAATTTATTGTGATGGCTTTGCCTGGGCCCCATCTGTAAGCTATTTTCTTTTCTTTGAGTGGTTTCAGCGCGTCAAAGTATTTCTTTCTCTCCAATCTTACAGCTTTAGAAAGATCTTGATAAAATTGAATATCCTTAAATTTGTCGTCTTCTGGGAAGTTTTTATTTCGCAAAGCTTGCATTAGTTGTTGCTTGAAGGTCATTGAATGGAAAGAGACTATCAAGTCTCTAGGGACAGTGTTTTGAATTTCTTGCGGTTTTTTAATTCTGTATATATTTTCCATACTTGTAACCAGATCATTATCTTGCAAATTCAAAGTTAGGAACAGGTCATTTAGATAGGCTTTTATTTTATCCTGGGTAATTATTTCTGGAATATTCTTTATCCTGATGTTTTTAGCTCTCGCTTTTTCTTCCAGCGTGTTTAATCGATCTTCCATTGTCTCCAATTCCAATTTCATCTTGATTTGTTCCTCTTTAATTGATTTACAATAGTTGGTTACTTGTTCTTGCATTTCTTCTACTTTAGTTATCCTTTTATTAATTTCTTCCATATTCTTTGTCATTTGGGTCGTGCTATTCTCCAGCTCCTTTTTAAAAATTTCAGTTTGACTGTCTAAACTCATTTTTATAAAATCTTGAAAGTTAGTCATGGAGCTTCTTTTATCTTCAGGTATAGATTCATCTGAAAAGGACATTTCTCCTCCTTGTTTGTTTTGAGGAGAAAAAAAGTTTGTTGGGAATTTTTCATTTACTTTTTCTTTTTTGGTCTCCTTGGTTTTTTTCTGTATCTTTGGCATAGCCATTTTCTTCTTTACTATTTCCTTATTTCTTATGTTTTTCCTTCCCTTTTTCTTTTCTTTTTCCCTTTTTTCTTCTTTCCTTTTCTCTTTCTTTATCCTTTCCCTTTATTTCTTTTTCTACAGATATTAGACCCCAAGAGTTAAAGCCGCTTATATTTCTTATAACTCTTATTTTTGTTGACTTTTTATTGTGTCTCTTCCTTCCCTTTCTTATTTTCCTTCCTCTCTTCCCTCTCTTCCTTCCACTTAGATAGGAAAGATCTCTTATCTCCTTCAATTCACCGACTTCAAATGGTCTCTCTCTATTTTTTCTTTTTTTTTCCTTGGCCCAGTCTGAATTTATAGCTTGTTACTTTTGCAGTTTCTGTGATGGACCTTTTCAGCCCACCAATGTAATTTAGATAATTATACACTGCTAAACAAACCCTATTTGTGCCTCCATTCAGACAGGCATATATTAAATTATCACTTATATATCGTGGGACATCCGGATATTATGAGAGTTTGCTTCTCAAGCCTTGTTATTCAGCTTGTTATTCAGCTTGTTATTCAGTTTTGCGTGTTTGTCTGAATATTATGTCGGAATAATCTTATTGCAACCTTTTATGAAAGCTAGCAGTTCGCAAAATCAAACCGATTCCAAAAAAAAAAAAAAAAAAAGAAAAAGAAATATTTGACAACATCTGAGTCACTGCTGAGCGAGCAATTCCCTAGCTCAAGCAGGTTGTATTCAGGAGGAAGAAAATATAAAATACCAATCGCCATCTAAGTCACAGTTAAGTGGTCACACTTTCCTTATGTGCCCCCATATAATTCGTTATTCAGTTTTACGTTTTTATCTGAATATTATGTCGGAGTAATATTATTGTGACCTTTTATGAAAGCTAGCAATTCGCAAAATCAAACCGGTCCCAGAAAAAAAAAGAAAAATAAATATTTAACAGCATCTGAGTCACTGCTGAGCGAGCAGTTCCCTAGCTCAAGCAGGTTGTATTCAGGAGGAAGAAAAAATACCAATCGCCATCTGAGTCACTTGTTAAGAGGTCCCACTTTACTTATGTGCCCCCATATAATTCCAACAGGCTTTAGAATACTTGCGTATTTGTAGTTCGACCCTGCCAGCACAGAGAACAGTCCCAGATAACACCTTGCAGCTCTGAGCAAGTTCAGCGTACAAATTCAGCTTGCATATCGGAATAAGTCGGAATAAGTCGGTCCAAATCCATTAGTTATGTCCGGACGCCATTTCCTCGTGGCACCCTCTCTTCCAGCCTCGCGTCCCCCCTCGAGCTCCTCCTTACGGTGCGTGCACGCTCACATCTCTCTCGTCACGCCCCTCCTGGTCCACGGCTCTGAATCTCTGCAAACTTTAATACCATCAGAGGAGGAAGAATGTGGCAGCCCACTGGGATTATTCGAAAAATTTCAAATTGATGATTTTCCAGACCCTGGGGTTGACATTAGTCCAGATTTACATCTAGTGACCCATGAGGATGTTCCAGGCACTACTTGTGAAATAAAGACAGATAATAAAGTGAATGATCCTTCTCCTTGGGACTTGCACCCTGTCGTTGAAGGTGGAGTAGGCAATGGCAAGAGCATGCTGTGGGTAGTCAGTGCAAACACTCTCTTCCCGGTGAATAATGAGGAGACTAACTATGATGACGTTATTTGCGTTGAAAGTAATGATGCCAGAGATCTTTTGAAACCATATGGAAGGAACGAATTGGTTAAAAGAAAGGCAAGAGACCACCTGCATATAGACAAGAATACGCATAAGAGAAAGAAGAGAACAGGTGAAAAAGAGAAGCTGCAGACTGCCTATCTGCAAATAGTTGAGTTATGTCCTGAAGATGTCCATGTTACCACAGTGCAGACTCTGTTTGATACACTACTGAGGAGAGTCAGAGAAACCCCAGATCTTCACGTATTGGATGAGTCGGTGCGTGGAGTTGCAGAGAACGTAGAACAAGAAATATTTAAACTTTTCCTGTGTACTGACAGCAGATATAAGAATAAATACCGGATCCTCCTTTTCAATTTGAAGGACCCTAAAAATCAGATCCTGTTCCGTCGTGTGGTCCTTGGTGAAATCACCCCACAGTGTTTGGTTCTAATGAGTGCAACATAAATGGCTGCACAGGAGCTGGCCAACTGGAGAATTCAAAAGAGAAAACATGCACTGGAACTAATCGAGAAAGAGGAAAGACAGCCATACCAGATTCAGATGACAAAGCTGACACACAAGGGGTTAATTGAAATTGATACCGTGCCCGATCAGAACTTGACCCTAGAGGATCTGTCTGATTCTGTGTGGCAGCCTCAGGATTCTCAGCAGGATTGCATCTCAGAGAAAAGGGACACAACATCCCAACACAAGAGCCACCTTTTAGATCAGGACTGCCTTATATGCAAAGGGCTGATAAACCCCCCAGGTGATGCTGACTTAAGCCAATGGGTAATTACCAAGAAACCAGAGAAAATATGGAAACACCATATAACTAATGGCAATCAACATTATTCATGCATTGAAAAGAAGAACAAGAAATTGTATGATCCAGATACTAGACTCACAGATCCAGCAGACTCAAGTGTGTGGAAGGGATTCCTTCACATGTTCTCTATAAAGCAGTTTAAAGTTACAGCCACGCCAGAGTCTGGTTATAGCAGTCATCTTTGCCAGGATTTACCAAAAGTGTTAACATCCGAAGGATGCATTTTGCAAGAGTCTGTTTGGGAATATGTGGATCGTATCTGGCCAGAGTGCACCAAGGACATGTGTGTGATCCGACTGAATCAAAGAACGTCAAGTGATGCAGTTTCATATGCTCGGCTGTATTCTTATCTTAATCGGAAGCTGAGATATGCAATCATCAGAAGTCATGGCATGGAGGCGTTCCTAGTGCCTCTACCTGCCGGCCAACCCATCCCTCAAAGATTGCGTCCTTTGGGAGGTCCAGGTTTGGAAGACAACCATCCTATTCTGCTTCTGATCTTGCTTCTTCCAAGCCATCCTTCCTGGACAGCTTATCCCAAAAAATCTTCCAAGAAACATAAAGAAGGTTTGGATATCCCAGATGATATTTTCTCTGACATATTAGCAGATGTTGAACGAGAGGAGAGACAAATGGCCGAGCAAGGGCTCCCTCCTCCAGGTTTCCCAAATTTTGAGCAGTGGAATCAGAATTCTGAGGATACAGGAGAGGAAGTTGGCATGCCTGAGATCATGAATATGCTCCAAAATTTGAGCAATGGCCTTCAGTTCCCAGGAGAATTCTCTGTAATTATAGGAGAGAGTCAGGGTGCTAATATTATGCCACCTCTCCATGTGCCAAATACTGTTCCAGCAGGTCTCCCATATCCATCTTTTCCATTGTATCCAGAAGCAGCCTACCCTGGCTGGCATGGTATGTTGCCCCCTACTCATGCAGTAAATCCATTGTCCATTGACCCAGCCAATCTCTTCTCTTACCCGCTTTCACAAATAATACCACCTAACTTCTTATCTGATCAACATTTTACTGCAGGACCTCAACCTTTTGCATAAATGTTGTAGTTTTGTTATATTTACGTTTTTTGTTTTTTTTTTAACTGTTATGTTTTAGCAAAATATTTTAAAAAATACATGTAATGTGCTGAACATCAAAGCTGAAATTTTAATTTGTCTCAGTAAGTTGAAAGCCATACTTTCTATGGGAGTTTCAAATGTTCAATAATTGTTTTCTGAAGAAAGCATAACTGTCTGTTTTTAGCAAGCAACAACCCCATATTAAAAGAAAAAGACTAAAGTGAAAATGGTTGTTCCATTAAAGATGGAAAAATTGGACCCCCATTTCACCAAAAGATATCTCTAAAAAATTAGAATAAATATACGGTATAACCTTTATTAAGCCGCTTACGGACAAAGCAAAAAATAAGTGAAGTAATAGTGATACACTCGTGAAAAATACAAGTGAATTAAAAACTGGGTAGATGTAGTATGGATATTGTCCAGAGGTGATCGAGATGGCAGTGATATCCGAAATAAAGTTAAGGTACAAAGTACAGTATGTAGTACAGTATAAACTACATCGGATATCACATACGCCACATTCCTCTAGAACTAAGTATCCCCAGTCTGTAGGACTGTATAGGTAGCTCGGCTATAGAGGTGGGACTACACCGTAAGGCTGGAGGAAAGTGTATAGCGGTAATATCACTCTATGCTTAAATTGAGTAATAGTACATAGGAAGCTGTTTAGTCAATGAAAAACGTAATGACAGCACCTAGGTATATATACGTATACACAATATTATCCAGTGAATACTATCTGATATCCAAGAGTCTCCTTGTAGTCGTTTAATATAGCCTGGATATAAGTTTGGTAGTGGATAGATAGTAATTCACTAAATAGAAACAGCAGTGATAGAAAATATCTCAATATATCAATAGAGGTGTGAATATATAGTACTTAAGAGTAAGTTTGTGAGTATCCCAAAATAAATGGTTAGGAATATACGTCCTATACACAAACTGGTACTTGCCAACCACACAAAGCTCTCCCAGATGCACAGACCACTTCAGTAGATATACAACCAATAAGGTTGATATTAGAGTAAAAATAAGGTCTAGCTCATGGGTAAATTCCCTACACACTGCTGCTTCAAGGCAGCCTCACACTGACCAGAATGAACAGACTGTCTAACTGACTAAGGAGAGTAGCTGCTTCAGGAACGTCCAGCACTGAAAGGGTACACACATACTATCATACTGGCTGAAAAGAGTGGCTCGGTCTGTCTCCTAATACCCTTGAGTGCTGCTGCTACATCACTTATCATATGGGCAGTCTGGTATAACACATGCCTGAACATTACATTCGATAGTCTCCTATGATGTTAAGTCCCCCAATCTAAAATAGCCGTCTGCATCCCCCAGTGCTAAAATAAAGAACCGGCAAACGCTCGACGCGCGTTTCGGCGCGATCACACGCCTTTATCAAGAGCTACTGGTACAGCTGTATGGAGGTAAGTATATACCGGGTGAGTACCCGCCCATATATTGAGGCGCTCCAATCAGCGCGGCTGAGGAGTGGCTAGGGGCGGGGCTACAACCCGATCGAGTCCATCTCATTCAGAACATTTAATCCGGATGTCACATGTCTCGTGTGTGTTTAGATATTTGTAATAATCTTGATCTTTGTTTGTAATAATTTCATGGTATCTATACCTTAACCTGGTACTGGTTTAGTCCAACGTGACTATGACCATAGAACTGAGGTATACATATCTTTCTCCATCCATAGTTAAATATATAATCCATCAGAAATCTGTCTATCTGGATAACCTATCCAAAGAATGCATATGATGGATCCCTGATCTATTGGGTCTTTTTTGTTTAACTAATATCATGAGGAACCTAGAGGTACTCCTAGCCATACCATAATCTAACCCCATGATAGAACTAGTGACTATTCGCCCAAATGGGGACTTACTGACACTAATGAGAGAGGTTGTAGTATAGTGGCCTGGCTCTGTATAGTACTATATGTTCGTTCCACAGCTTACCTGCCCCTTTAATAAGACGGATCCTTTGCATTAGAGAACTTACAATGATTATCCATGTTGTGTATATATTACATTTATGGTTTTTACATATGTAGCCAATCAAGGGGATGGATCCCCAAACTAAAGCCTCTGCGCAGACGCACGACCAACACTGCGCGCGCACATAACATATCACCATGGCGATATCTAAACACACACGAGACATGTGACATCCGGATTAAATGTTCTGAATGAGATGGACTCGATCGGGTTGTAGCCCCGCCCCTAGCCACTCCTCAGCCGCGCTTATTGGAGCGCATCAATATATGGGCGGGTCCTCACCCGGTATATACTTACCTCCATACAGCTGTACCAGGAGCTCTTGATAAAGGCGTGTGATCGCGCCGAAACACGCGTCAAGCGTTTGCCGGTTCTTTATTTTAGCACTGGGGGATGCAGACGGCTATTTTAGATTGGGGGACTTAACATCATAGGAGACTATCGAATATAATGTTCAGGCATGTGTTATACCAGACTGCCCGTATGATAAGTGATGTAGCAGCAGCACTCAAGGGTATTAGGAGACAGACCGAGCCACTCTTTTCAGCCAGTATGATAGTATGTGTGTACCCTTTCAGTGCTGGACGTTCCTGAAGCAGCTACTCTCCTTTGTCAGTTAGACAGTCTGTTCATTCTGGTCAGTGTGAGGCTGCCTTGAAGCAGCAGTGTGTAGGGAATTTACCCATGAGCTAGACCTTATTTTTACTCTAATATCAACCTTATTGGTTGTATATCTACTGAAGTGGTCTGTGCATCTGGGAGAGCTTTGTGTGGTTGGCAAGTACCAGTTTGTGTATAGGACGTATATTCCTAACCATTTATTTTGGGATACTCACAAACTTACTCTTAAGTACTATATATTCACACCTCTATTGATATATTGAGATATTTTCCTTCACTGCTGTTTCTATTTAGTGAATTACTATCTATCCACTACCAAACTTATATCCAGGCTATATTAAACGACTACAAGGAGACTCTTGGATATCAGATAGTATTCACTGGATAATATTGTGTATACGTATATATACCTAGGTGCTGTCATTACGTTTTTCATTGACTAAACAGCTTCCTATGTACTATTACTCAATTTAAGCATAGAGTGATATTACCGCTATACACTTTCCTCCAGCCTTACGGTGTAGTCCCACCTCTATAGCCGAGCTACCTATACAGTCCTACAGACTGGGGATACTTAGTTCTAGAGGAATGTGGCGTATGTGATATCCGATGTAGTTTATACTGTACTACATACTGTACTTTGTACCTTAACTTTATTTCGGATATCACTGCCATCTCGATCACCTCTGGACAATATCCATACTACATCTACCCAGTTTTTAATTCACTTGTATTTTTCACGAGTGTATCACTATTACTTCACTTATTTTTTGTTTTGTCCGTAAGCGGCTTAATAAAGGTTATACCGTATATTTATTCTAATTTTTTAGAGATATCTTTTGGTGAAATGGGGGTCCAATTTTTCCATCTTTAATGGAACAACCATTTTCACTTTAGTCTTTTTCTTTTAATGCCATACGGGGTCCATGCCCTCTTGATATCTCTGTAACCCTTTAGGAATTTCGAGGTAGACTTTGTCCACCTCTAATATTTCCTCTCTTTTCTCTGAACCCCATATTAAGCTGTTTATTCACTGAACATCTATTTGTACTGAATTGAAAACTGAATGACAAAATGTAGGCAGAAAACTAATGGTTTGAATATATTCTTCAAATACCAGAATTTTTTAATTTGTTTTTTAGTTCACTACTATTCTGTGTTTAGTAATGTATAAGTGTGCCAGATGTGACAAGTTTACATAGGTTAATTATAGCCACTGTTATATCTGGGCTACAAATACATGCATTTTGGCAAACACCTCAAAGCCCATGTAAGCTTTGTGTTGTTGAATTTCAGTGATTTATTTTATGTTGCATGTGTACAGTTGTACTGTAAAATGGGTAAAGCATGGGATATGTTTTTACATTTGTATACTAAAAATTTTAATATACGTTGAAAAACAATGTAGACACGGTAGGTGATATACCTGCCCTGACCATGCTTTGCAGACCAGGTATCAGTGGTCAGATGGACCCTTGCCCCAACACTGTGTGCCAGACATGCCATGACTTCCTTTTGCACAATCGAGTACAAGTTGGGGATTGCCTTTTGTGAAAAGAAATTCCGTCCGGGTACCTTCCACTGCGGTGTCCCAATAGCTACAAATTTTTTGAACGCCTCAGACTCAACCAGATTGTATGGTAAAAGCTGGCGGGCTAATAGTTCGGACAAGCCAGCTGTCAGACGCTGGGCAAGGGGGTGACTTGGTGACATTGGCTTCTTACGCTCAAACATGTCCTTGACAGACACATGACTGTGGGCAGATGAGCGGGAACTGCTCAAGGCGGGAGACGGAGTGGCGGATGGTTGAGAGGGGGCAAGAAGGACAGCAGTGGTTGACGTGGCTGAAGATTCTGGACCAGGAGGAGGATGGCGGCTTAGAGTAGGCGTGCTGCTTGTACTCATGTGTTGATCCCATAGGCTTTTTTGATGTGAGATCATGTGCCTACGCAAAGCAGTTGTACCTAGGTGGGTGTTGGACCTCCCACGACTCAGTTTCCTTTGGCACAGGTTGCAAATGGCATCGCTGTTGTCAGAGGCAGACACACAAAAAAAATGCCACACTGCTGAGCTCTGCAATGACGGCATTCTGGTGGTGGACACAACATGCGTTGATTGGCGTGCTGTCGGGCTGACCCCGGGTGCCGATGCATGCTGTCTGACTGTGCCACTAGCTCCTTGTGACGACCCCCCCCTGCTTCCAACTCGTCTCCTCCTCCTCTCTGTCTCCCCATCTGAACTTTCGCCCTGTTCTTCTTCTTGCCGAGCGGGCACCCACGTGACATCCATGGACGCATCGTCATCATCAACCGCTTCGCTTGTATCTGACAACTCAGAAAAGGAAGCAGCAGCGGGTACAACATCATCATCATCACACCGTACCTCCATGTGTTTAATGCTGCCTGCCTGAGACATATCCCTGTTATCTACATCCTCTAGCAATAATGGTTGCGCATCACTCATTTCTTCAAACGGGTGTGTGAATAACTCCTCTGACATACCAAGTAAAGCGGCTGTGGTGCTAGTTTTGGTGGTGGCGGCAGGCGGGTGAGTGCTATCTTGGGAGGTGCCTGAAGCTAAGCTGGAGGAGGATGGTGCGTCAAGGTTCCGAGCGGAGGCTGTACAAGATTGGGTGTCCTGTGTTAGCCAGTCAACTAAGTCCTCAGAACTTTTCAAGTTCAGGGTACGTGGCTTCTGAAAACTGGGCATTATTCTAGGGAAAAAGGGAATCACAGCACCACGACCACGACGGCCCCTGCGGGGTGGCCTGCCTCTGCCTGTCATTTTTTTTGGGATTAGTGGTACTATGCGTGCAAGCTACTGTGAGACCAGATATGATTGGCAATGTGAACTGTAACAGTTCTGCAGAGCACACACTGTAGGCCTGAGACACCCGCTTGAAGACAAGTAACTGCTATTCAATCTATAACAGTGAAAAACAAATTTTGGTTTTAAAAGCACGCTATAGAGACACCAGATATGATTGGCAATGTGCACTGGAACAGTTCTGCAGAGCACACACTGTAGGCCTGAGACACCCGCTTGAAGACAAGTAACTGCTATTCAATCTATAACAGTGAAAAACAAATTTTGGTTTTAAAAGCACGCTATAGAGACACCAGATATGATTGGCAATGTGCACTGGAACAGTTCTGCAGAGCACACACTGTAGGCCTGAGACACCCGCTTGAAGACAAGTAACTGCTATTCAATCTATAACAGTGAAAAACAAATTTTGGTTTTAAAAGCACGCTATAGAGACACCAGATATGATTGGCAATGTGCACTGGAACAGTTCTGCAGAGCACACACTGTAGGCCTGAGACACCCGCTTGAAGACAAGTAACTGCTATTCAATCTATAACAGTGAAAAACAAATTTTGGTTTTAAAAGCACGCTATAGAGACACCAAATATGATTGGCAACTGTCAAAGCACGCTGGAACAGGTCTACAGAGCACACGCTGAAGTAGGCCTGACACCCAGACACTTGCAGACAACTAACTGATCTTCTATTACAGTGAAAAAAAAAGATTTCTTTAAAATCTAAAGCTTAAGCTATTGTTAAAACAGATATGAGTGGTGGCACTGACTGTGCAAATGGGCAAGGCATCCAACCTGACACAGAAGCTGGCAGGCAGGCAACTGCTCTTCTATTACAGTGAAAACAAATTATTTATTTTAAATGTAAAGCTTAACCAATTGTTAAAACAGATATGAGTGGTGGCACTGGGCAAGTAGGCACAGTATCCAATGTGAACCTCACACAGAAGCTGGCAGGCAGGCAACTGCTCTTCTATTACAGTGGAAACAAAATTTTGGTTGTAAAAGCACGCTATAGAGACACCAGATATGAGTGGCAACTGTCAAAGTACGCTGGCAGGGTTGTGCAGGGCACACGCTGAAGGAAGGCCTGACAGAGCCGCTTGAAGGACACTGACTGTCTGCTATTAGCTTACACTGGAAACCTTTTTTCTTTGTAAAAGCACGCTAAAGAGACACCAGATATGATTGGCAACTGTCAAAGCACGCTGGCACAGGTCTGCAGAGCACACGCTGAAGTAGGCCTGACACCCAGACGCTTGCAGACAACTAACTGCTCTTCTATTACAGTGAAAAAAAAATATTTATTTTAAATGTAAAGCTTAACCAATTGTTAAAACAGATATGAGTGGTGGCACTGGGCAAGTAGGCACAGTATCCAATGTGAACCTCACACAGAAGCTGGCAGGCAGGCAACTGCTCTTCTATTACAGTGAAAAAAAATATTTATTTTAAATGTAAAGCTTAACCAATTGTTAAAACAGATATGAGTGGTGGCACTGGGCAAGTAGGCACAGTATCCAATGTGAACCTCACACAGAAGCTGGCAGGCAGGCAACTGCTCTTCTATTGCAGTGGAAACAAAATTTTGGTTGTAAAAGCACGCTATAGAGACACCAGATATGAGTGGCAACTGTCAAAGCACGCTGGCACAGGTCTGCAGAGCACACGCCGAAGTAGGCCTGACACCCAGACGCTTGCAGACAACTAACTGCTCTTCTATTACAGTGGAAAAAAAATATTTATTTTAAATGTAAAGCTTAACCAATTGTTAAAACAGATATGAGTGGTGGCACTGGGCAAGTAGGCACAGTATCCAATGTGAACCTCACACAGAAGCTGGCAGGCAGGCAACTGCTCTTCTATTACAGTGAAAAAAAATATTTATTTTAAATGTAAAGCTTAACCAATTGTTAAAACAGATATGAGTGGTGGCACTGGGCAAGTAGGCACAGTATCCAATGTGAACCTCACACAGAAGCTGGCAGGCAGGCAACTGCTCTTCTATTACAGTGGAAACAAAATTTTGGTTGTAAAAGCACGCTATAGAGACACCAGATATGAGTGGCAACTGTCAAAGCACGCTGGCACAGGTCTGCAGAGCACACGCTGAAGTAGGCCTGACACCCAGACGCTTGCAGACAACTAACTGCTCTTCTATTACAGTGAAAAAAAAATATTTATTTTAAATGTAAAGCTTAACCAATTGTTAAAACAGATATGAGTGGTGGCACTGGGCAAGTAGGCACAGTATCCAATGTGAACCTCACACAGAAGCTGGCAGGCAGGCAACTGCTCTTCTATTACAGTGAAAAAAAAATATTTATTTTAAATGTAAAGCTTAACCAATTGTTAAAACAGATATGAGTGGTGGCACTGGGCAAGTAGGCACAGTATCCAATGTAAACCTCACACAGAAGCTGGCAGGCAGGCAACTGCTCTTCTATTACAGTGGAAACAAAATTTTGGTTGTAAAAGCACGCTATAGAGACACCAGATATGAGTGGCAACTGTCAAAGCACGCTGGCACAGGTCTGCAGAGCACATGCTGAAGTAGGCCTGACACCCAGACGCTTGCAGACAACTAACTGCTCTTCTATTACAGTGAAAAAAAAATATTTATTTTAAATGTAAATCTTAACCAATTGTTAAAACAGATATGAGTGGTGGAACTGGGCAAGTAGGCACAGTATCCAATGTGAACCTCACACAGAAGCTGGCAGGCAGGCAACTGCTCTTCTATTACAGTGGAAACAAAATTTTGGTTGTAAAAGCACGCTATAGAGACACCAGATATGAGTGGCAACTGTCAAAGTACGCTGGCAGGGTTGTGCAGGGCACACGCTGAAGGAAGGCCTGACAGAGCCGCTTGAAGGACACTGACTGTCTGCTATTAGCTTACACTGGAAACCTTTTTTCTTTGTAAAAGCACGCTAAAGAGACACCAGATATGATTGGCAACTGTCAAAGCACGCTGGCACAGGTCTGCAGAGCACACGCTGAAGTAGGCCTGACACCCAGACGCTTGCAGACAACTAACTGATCTTCTATTACAGTGAAAAAAAATGATTTCTTTAAAATCTAAAGCTTAAGCTATTGTTAAAACAGATATGAGTGGTGGCACTGACTGTGCAAATGGGCAAGGCATCCAACCTGACACAGAAGCTGGCAGGCAGGCAACTGCTCTTCTATTACAGTGAAAAAAAAATATTTATTTTAAATCTAAAGCTTAACCAATTGTTAAAACAGATATGAGTGGTGGCACTGGGCAAGTGGGCACAGTATCCAATGTGAACCTCACACAGAAGCTGGCAGGCAGTCAACTGCTCTTCTATTACAGTGAAAAAAATGATTTATTCAAAATCTAAAGCTTAACCAATTGTTAAAACAGATATGAGTGGTGGCACTGACTGTGCAAATGGGCAAGGCATCCAACCTGACACAGAAGCTGGCAGGCAGGCAACTGCTCTTCTATTACAGTGAAAAAAAAAACATTTATTTTAAATCTAAAGCTTAACCAATTGTTAAAACAGATATGAGTGGTGGCACTGGGCAAGTGGGCACAGTATCCAATGTGAACCTCACACAGAAGCTGGCAGGCAGTCAACTGCTCTTCTATTACAGTGAAAAAAATGATTTATTCAAAATCTAAAGCTTAACCAATTGTTAAAACAGATATGAGTGGTGGCACTGACTGTGCAAATGGGCAAGGCATCCAACCTGACACAGAAGCTGGCAGGCAGGCAACTGCTCTTCTATTACAGTGAAAAAAAAAACATTTATTTTAAATCTAAAGCTTAACCAATTGTTAAAACAGATATGAGTGGTGGCACTGGGCAAGTGGGCACAGTATCCAATGTGAACCTCACACAGAAGCTGGCAGGCAGGCAACTGCTCTTCTATTACAGTGAAAAAAATGATTTATTTAAAATCTAAAGCTTAACCAATTGTTAAAACAGATATGAGTGATGGCACTGACTGTGCAAATGGGCAAGGCATCCAACCTGACACAGAAGCTGGCAGGCAGGCAACTGCTCTTCTATTAGAGTGAAAAAAAATTATTTATTTTAAATCTAAAGCTTAACCAATTGTTAAAACAGATATGAGTGGTGGCACTTGGCAAGTGGGCACAGTATCCAATGTGAACCTCACACAGAAGCTGGCAGGCAGGCAACTGCTCTTCTATTACAGTGAAAAAAAATATTTATTTTAAATGTAAAGCTTAACCTATTGTTAAAACAGATATGAGTGGTGGCACTGGGCAAGTAGGCACAGTATCCAATGTGAACCTCACACAGAAGCTGGCAGGCAGGCACCTGCAATTACATTACCTAGGAAAAAAAAAAAAAAGCAGCCTGATGTTATAGCCCTAAAAAGGGCTTTTTGGGGTACTGTCCTTACAGCAGAGATCAGATGAGTCCTTCAGGATTGTAGTGGACACTGAATACCCTAGCCTAGCTATCAATTTCCCTATCTAATCAGCAGCAGCTAAACTTTCCCTCCTCTCACTAAGCATGCATCTTCCGAATGAATCGAAAATGGATGCTGGGAGGGAGGTTGGAGGGTGTGGAAGGGAGGGAGTGCTGCTGATTGGCTGGAATGTGTCTGCTGACCGAGAGGCACAGGGTCAAAGTTTGCCCAATGATGACGAATAGGGGGCGGATCGAACTGCGCATGTGTCCGCCCGCCGCGGCGAACGCGAACACGCTAATTTCGCCGGGAACTGTTCGCCGGCGGACAGTTCGGTACATCACTAATTGTAAATATAAAGCAGTGCTGCTAAACTGCCTCATGGAGGTAGTCTCTCTTTCACAGGCGTGCTGGGTCCAAGCACAAAGGGCATAATAGTGCCAACATTCTAGTGGTGGCGTTCCTTCGGTGGTTGTGAGTCTCCAGAGAGTCCCGTTGTTTGCAGAAATGTGGGTGCGTCAGTCATAGAGGAGATGGTGTAGGTCTTGCTCTTCTGGTCCACCAGCAGCTGCTGGGGTCCCCATTTGTAGAACATGCCTTTCCCTCTCAGTAGCTTAGTCAGCGAGAAGAACTGTCGCCATAAAATCATTTATCTGGAGAAATTTCGGAAAAATTTAAGTTGCACCCTTCAAACAAGATGAGGGAGTTTCCAGCAGCCTCTATATGCATTGCCCTGATCGAGTCTCTCAGGAACTTAGCCAGCACATCTCTGGGAGCCTCCTGTGGTGCCCTAAGTGGTTTGGACATTCTGAAACCACTGTCCAGGGAGAGTAGTTTAGCCTGCTTGGGCAGTAAGAGTGTAGAGAAAAGTCAGCGGAGATAGTGTGGAAGCTCTCCATTATGGATGCTCCCTGGTAAACCCCAGATGCAGATATTTTGCACTCTGGCCATCTTTTAATGCAGTTACTCGGGCAGTTAATGCAACTCGAGTTTTCTGCATCATAGAGAGTGCGGAATCTGTGGCCATTTGAGCCACTTTGGTAGCTGTGATGGACCGCCTGCCACGCCGACTGGGTGCCTCCGTCAATCGAAGCTCCTAGTGCTCACTGAGGACTCCAAGCACTCCACTGGACACCATAAGCACTGTAAACCCCACGAACCGCCGCAGCTTGGTTGGGGTCTCGCCGTTCTCCACCCACCTTGGACCCAAGACCAAGATCCAGCTTCCTGTAGTTGAACCTCTCCTCCAAGAGAGTATAGCTGTGCAACTCTTACAAGAGCTAGTGGCTATAGCTTGTATAGCAGGCCCTGCAAACATGAGGCAAGACTGAATGTTGAGTGTGAAGTAAGACTGCATTTTAATGGCGCCACACTGGCCTTTTATGCCAATCCCCATGCAAAAGGTACGCCCACATGGACCTTTTTGGGAACTCCAACACAAAGACACAGACCAATAAGGACACTGATTAAATGCATGACACTCCTATAACAAACAAAAAATCCCTCCACTCTGTCTGGGAGATAATTGAGTCAGATACTGTATTAACCCAATTATCTTGAGGCAGAAAAAACACACATTTCTACAAAGTCCCAAAAGTACCCAAAAACACATAATATCCCCACAAATGTCACATCTCCTGATAGCGCTGATCTGGGTGACCAGCATATCCAAAAATCACCTAGATCAGTTCAGGGGTTCAGGAATTTCCTGGAAGTCACATTTTGACCGACCGCACGCATGGTTTCATGCCCAAAACAGTTCCAGAAAATTAGGCTGTGCGATCAGTCTACTTCGGGGATTCAAAGTAAAGTTCAAAATACAGAACGTAGCTGTTCATGAGTACAGTCAGTGTATGTCTCTTGGTTGGGAGTTTCTTCTTACCGAACACCGTTCGAATAGCCGAACATCCATGGAAGGTAAAGTTTAGCGGTGTTCGCGCCGTCGAGTGTCCGATTTGAGTTCCACTGCAGGATGCGTTCGACTAAACAAGATGGCCGCTGCCACGTGTTCGAATGCCACTTCGAATGGCTTCGGGAGTTCGAAGTGCTGCTTCGATAGTTCGAATTGTTCCTGTTAGAAGTCCAAGAGGCACACCAGAGTCTTTAACCCAAAGTTCATTACAGGGGCAAGTATGCCCCTCCAACACGTGACGAGGTCCAATTCGTCACAGTAGCCCCAGCGTCTTCCTCAACAGCAGGTATGTGGCCTGTAAGGGTGGTCAGCTCCTCCCTGATCACTGCTATGTCCCATTGGAACATCGCCTGTATGTCCTTTAAGAGAGCCTTAATGTCAACTTTGGTGGAGGGGGCTTCATCACCTGTGGTGAGACGCTGTGGTGGACTGACCTGATTGCTGGAAAGAGCTGGAAGGTCCTCATCTAGACGAGTGGTCACATCAGGTGCCATCTTGGATGGAGTAGACCTCTGAGTTAAACTGAGCAGTGCTCCTACACCATGAGACCAGGATCCTGGATCCGACAAATGCTTTTTAATTTTTTTTCTCATGTTCTGTAGGTGAGGATTGACCACCTAATATTCCTGGAGAGAGAGCTGTCTCATCGGGAAAGATAGTTTTGAGACACACAATGAGGAGCTCGAGGCAAACACTTCCATCTCCATCTGGAGCTGGCTCTGCCACCTTAAGTACCCCATTTTGAATACCCTGGGTTGTTTACTTTTGCAAATGTTATGCCATGATGGGTGTAATTTTCTTTCCTGGGCTGCCATATGATCTCAAACATAGGCCCAGCAAACCAATCTGGGACATTTCAATGTGTATTAACTGAAATGGGCAAGCTATTGACCCTGTAACTTTAAAAAAAACAAAAACACACACACACTTTTAACACATATGTGTATATACACACACAATAGTGCAATGCAGATATCAATATATCATATGCAGACTTTATTTCCAGCATGCACAGGGATTGGACATTGGTTGATCACTTTCCCTCCTTCGGTGGTTATAAAAGCACAAGGAAGAAGAAGCAGTAGGCATATGTGAAAAGCACCTGTTTTTCATCTTGCAGAATGAGACACTGTCTCACTCAGAGCTAAAAAATTTGAATGAGATAGTTTGAAAGTGATACATGTCCCTTTAATGTAACTTTTCAAGCATGCAAACCTTCCCATTGCCTACATCTAATACTAATGTTGGATACAGTAGTGGGATTCAAACATTTCAGTAACCAGTTATGACTTCATAGTTTTTCCATTGCTTCAGGACCGTCATTGTGCTGCCTGGTTCCAACATTCTCCCCCCACCACCCCCCCCCCCAGACACACACATGCATAATATACAAACAAAAAATGATTTGCAAAAACAATGCAAAACAACCCTCGTGGCTATCAAACAGGGGAAAAATATAAAATATATAAATACCCCAATTAGGAAGTGCGAAGACTCCTCAATGTCTTCAAATATCGTAAATGTAAAACACTAAAAAGCACAACCTAAAATAGTACAAAGGGAGACCAAATAGTGCAGACAGAAAAATAAAAACACACAACACGAAAAAAGACTAAAATGCACTCACAAACAAAAGGTGTAAAAGGGCAGGGTATAATCGGTCTTCTTTAAGATGCTTCTTCTCTTCTCAGTGGAGAGATGGAGGCTTAAAACAAAACAAAAAGGCAGACCATAGTGTATAGCTGTATAGTATTAAAATGTGGCTTTATTGGATACACTTACAATGTAACAGAAGTTAAAAGGCTCTTCAAATCAGACTCAATGTCTTCCACCAAAGCAAAATTTCGCCATCAGAATGTAAAGAAGTATGGAGACAAAAGAGATGAAGAGATCCACAGTAAAAAAAATATAAATATAAAATATAAAATAAAGCCTGCCACCCTACGCGTTTCGTCAAAATGACTTCATCAGGGGCTTGCAGCAACAGAATTCTGTTCTATTCATGTCCCCCTCCCCCCCATGTCGCCCACACCTCGATTCATCATGTCGATGTCTCTCTCTCCCTCCTTCCCCAAGTGGTAGGCAGCATGTTCCCTCACAGCCTCTCGCTGTCTGGCGTGCTGTGCCTTCTTCACTCTGAGCGCTGGGTAGTCACGAGACACCGGGCACCCCTATGCTGAATGTGAGGGGTTAGGTGCTCCTCCGCTAGCTTAGTCTGCATGCGGTTCCCTTATGGAGCTGCATGCTGCCTGCAGACCGAGGGAAGTGCAGAAATCACTTGACAGTCTGACAAGTGATTATTGCGCTCCAGGAAGGGGTTAAATGTTAGTAACCGGTTTGCACAAATTGGCTCTGATTTCAAACTCTGATGAATGGACCTTATGGCATTCTTCCTTATACAATATATTCAAGATCGATTTTTAAACAGTGCAGAGTCACCAAATTAATTATGAACCATAGCATTACATTGACTTATCATTTATTGCCTGGGTTTCCTTAATACTGATATTTCACAATCTTTTTTGTGTTGTTTACTATTGCGATTTGTTAATCCTATTGCAAACATTTATTTTTTGTTTTCCAGTGTGTGTCATACATAGATGCTGATATGTAGATAGACATCTAGATATCCTGCATGAGCTTATTTTAAACTAGACTTTACATTAATAATTTTAAACACAGAGAAAGTAGCAGTCATTGATTATAAAACATGTTGCTGAGTTAATGATACTTTCTGATATTTTCTTTTTGTTGCATGTTTCTCCATTATTTACAGATGATACAGTTAGCCCTTAGTGGTAACTCATGTGGGCCTTAGAGGTTACTTGTGTGGTCAGTGAAGGATTAACTTCTAAGCACTTACATAGTTGATTCCTAATAATCAGCAGCATTTAAATACCCTCCTTTATACAGTATCATGCATTTAAAATACTAGGAGATGTTGTCACCACCATGGAATTTTGAAAATGCTGCCTTAGATTACACAGTTAACTAAAAGCTTAAACCTCAAAATAAACTCTTAGGAATAGTGTAATCCATGTACTTGAAAATGGTTAAATACCACCTATTATAGAGAACCCTTCAAACACACGATAGAGATATGAACATTGTACGTTTTATTTACTATAATTTTTTTGTACATTAGGAACTAAAAATAGATTTTAAAATAAACAAAAATCATGAAAGCCAAAACCATTTGTAAAGCAAAAGCTATAAGTACAGAAGCATGTTCCTTATATAAGTTCCTATTGTCTAGTTTATTGTGCCCTAGTCTGGAACAAACTTGTGTGTAGTGACCTGTAGCCTCATCATTCATCTGCTGATTTAATTAAAAGCTATGAGAGGTGTGTTGGGATATCTCTTGGCAAGGTGACTTGGCATGTAGCCATTGTGGTGGCCTATTAGCCAAGATCCTTGGTAGTGTCTTGCCTTCTCAATGCTCTCTAAGACCCAGGCAGGGATATTTCTCAGTTGTCCATGGAGCCATTTACATGTGGTCTTGTGGTTAGATGAAGCAGTGATCAAATAAACACAACATAAACATAACACAGATCATCAGTGGTGGAAACAGTCATGGGAAATAGAGACTGTTAGTTTAAAACATTCACAAATCTCTCTGAATTATCCTTTATGTTGCATGCTGATGAAGGCTGCAGGGATATATAATGGAACACTTTGTGACTGCAACAACCTCTATCTGTCAAACCCATATAGTGTACGTGTCTTGTGAGTATGACCATCCACACTCAGAAGATTTTTTATTTTTTTTTAAATTACCTCCCGGGTCAAAAATTGCCAGACCTCCCATGGACAGTGGACTAAAATAGTCTGGCTTCTTGAAAAGAGATTCCCATATGTATTAAATACATTGGGCACCTACATAGGTAGACAAAAACGACATCGTTAGAAATTCATGTTTGTATTCTTAATGCCATAGTGCTCTTTTAATTTATTAATTAGAAGACCAAAACAGATTGTTTTATTGTGTATACAACTATACACAATAAGGACACAACTGTGTTTTGATCATTTGTATTGTAATATGCAGAAGAACAAAGAGAAGTGGAGTCTCCAATGAAGTGGAGACTTAGCACCTAGTGAATTGTCAAAGCACTTAAATGTTACACTTTAGTATCGATCTAGGCTAAAATAAATAATCTAACTGTGACCAACCATCCAACTAAGTAAAAACTAATTTGCCTGAGTGATCATCATCTAGACCACTGTTATATGAATGAAAACCAGGGTTCCTCAGACTTACTTTGTTGAACAATGTACCACGGAGGGTAGGCTAACAAATGTTGTATTGTAGCAGACTAAACAGGAAAGTGAGGCAGGTACGGTTGTACTCAAGTTGATAAAAAATAATGGTTACAAACAACTATATTGATATGGAGGTAAAGTGTATAGTAATGGGGAGTTTAGAAAATACCCAGGTTCCTAGCTGTCAAGATTGCCATGTGGATAACAAACTAAATCGTTTTCAGATGAAGCCTCGTTGATAATATTATAAGAAATAATGTTGCATTCATCTCTAGCTCTAAACACTGTTATAAAAAAAACATTCTGCTGTATTAGTGATGGGGTTCAGCCTACAGTTCTGATAGAGAGAGTGGAGTAACAGAAAGTATGTCACAATTCCAAAAGGAAGTACTAGACCTGATAAGACAAAATGGAGGTAATAGGCAAAAACCTGAGAGACCTCAACAACTGTTGCCAGTGTGTAGCTTACCGTACCCAGGTAAGTAGTGATGTCCCGAACTGTTTGCTGGCGAATAGTTCCCGGCGAACATCGCTTGTTCGCGTTCGCCACGGACGGCGAACACATGCGCTGTTCGGTCCGCCCCCTATTCGTCATCATTGAGTAAACTTTGACCCTGTACCTCACAGTCAGCAGACACATTCCAGCCAATCAGCAGCAGACCCTCCCTCCAAGACCCTCCCACCTCCTGTACAGCATCCATTTTACATTCATTGTGAAGCTGCATTCTTAGTGAGAGTAGGGACAGTGTAGCTGCTGCTGATTTGATAGGGAAATTGATAGCCCTTCCACACCCTCCAACCTCCCTCCCAGCATCCATTTTCGATTCATTCGGAAGATGCATGCTTAGTGAGAGGAGGGAAAGTTTAGCTGCTGCTGATTAGATAGGGAAATTGATAGCTAGGCTAGTGTATTCAGTGTCCACTACAGTCCTGAAGGACTCATCTGATCTCTGCTGTAAGGGCAGCACCCCAAAAAGCCCTTTTTCGGGCTAGAACATCAGTCAGCTTTTTTTTTTTCTGTGTAATGTAATTGCAGTTGCCTGCCTTCCAGCCTGTGTATCAGGCTCACAGCATATACTGTGCCCACTTGCCCAGTGCCACCACTCACTCACTGGTGTCACAATAGCTTGCATTTAAAAAAAACAAAACTTTTTGGACTGTAATATAATAGCAGTCAGTTTCCTTTACGAGTGTGCGTTTCAGGGCCTGCCAGGGCACAGTGTCACACCAGTGCAACTCATATCTGGTGTAACAGTAGTGTACATTTAAAAAAAAAAAAATTAAAATTTTGACTGTAATAGATTGAATAGCAGTTAGTTGTCTGCCAGCGTGTGTCAGGCTCACAGTGTTTACTGTGCCCACTTGCCCAGTGCCCCCACTCACTCACTGGTGTCCCAATAGCTTGCATTTAAAAAAAACTAAACTTTTTTGACTGTAATACAATAGCAGTCAGTTTCCTTCACTAGTGTGCGTTTCAGGGCCTGCCCAGTGCCACCACTCACTCACTGGTGTCACAATAGCTTGCATTTAAAAAAAAAAAAAAACTTTTTGGACTGTAATATAATAGCAGTCAGTTTCCTTTACGAGTGTGCGTTTCAGGGCCTGCCAGGGCACAGTGTCACACCAGTGCAACTCATATCTGGTGTAACAGTAGTGTACATTTTTTTTTATTTTTTTTTTAAATTACAATTTTGACTGTAATAGATTGAATAGCAGTTAGTTGTCTGCCAGCGTGTGTGTCAGGCTCACAGCGTATGCTGTGCCCACTCGCCCAGTCCCACCACTCATATCTGGTGTCACAATAGCTTGCATTTAACAAAACAAATACTTTATGGACTGTAATATAATAGCAGTCAGTTTCCTTCACTAGTGTGCGTTTCAGGGCCTGCCAGGACACAGTGTCACACCAGTGCAACTCATATCTGGTGTAACAGTAGTGTACATTTAAAAAAAAAAATACAATTTTGACTGTAATAGATTGAATAGCAGTTAGTTGTCTGCCAGCGTGTGTGTCAGGCTCACAGCGTATACTGTGCCCACTTGCCCAGTGCCACCACTCATATCTGGTGTCACAATAGCTTGCATTTAACAAAAAAAAAATTTTTGGGACTGTAATATAATAGCAGTCAGTTTCCTTCACTAGTGTGCATTTCAGGGCCTGCCAGGGCACAGTGTCACACCAGTGCAACTCATATCTGGTGTAACAGTAGTGTACATTTTTTAAAAAAAAATACAATTTTACTGTAATAGATTGAATAGCAGTTAGTTGTCTGCCACCGTGTGTCAGGCTCGCAGCGTTTACTGTGCCCACTTGCCAGTGCCACCACTCACTCACTGGTGTCCCGATAGCTTGCATTTAAAAAAAACTAAACTTTTTTTACTGTAATACAATAGCAGTCAGTTTCCTTCACTATTGTGCGTTTCAGGGCCTGCCCAGTGCCACCACTCACTCATATCTGGTGTCCCAATAGCTTGCATTTAAAAAAAAAACTAAACTTTTTGGACTGTAATATAATAGCAGTCAGTTTCCTCCATGAGTGTGCGTTTCAGGGCCTGCCCACTGCCACCACTCACTCATATCTGCTGTCCCAATAGCTTGCATTTAAAAAAATCTAAACTTTTTGGACTTTAATATAATAGCAGTCAGTTTCCTTCACGAGTGTGCGTTTCAGGGCCTGCCCAGTGCCACCACTCACTCATATCTGGTGTCCCAATAGCTTGCATTTAAAAAAAAACTTATCTTTTTGGACTGTAATATAATAGCAGTCAGTTTCATTCACGAGTGTGTGTTTCAGGGCCTGCCAGGGTACAGTGTCACACCAGTGCAACTCATATCTGGTGTAACAGTAGAGTACATTTTTTAAAAAAAATACAATTTTGACTGTAATAGATTGAATAGCAGTTAGTTGTCTGCCAGCGTGTGTGTCAGGCTCACAGCGTATACTGTGCCCACTTGCCCCTGTGCCACCACTCACTCACTGGTGCCACTATAGCTTGCATTTAAAAAACAAAACAAAACTTTTTTGAATGTAATATAATAGCAGTCAGTTTCCTTCATTAGTGTGCATTTCAGGGCCTGCCCAGTGCCACCACTCACTCATATCTGGTGTCCCAATAGCTTGCATTTAAAAAAACTAAACTTTTTGGACTGTAATATAATAGCAGTCAGTTTCCTTCATGAGTGTGTGTTTCAGGGCCTGCCCAGTGCCAACACTCACTCATATCTGCTGTCCCAATAGCTTGCATTTAAAAAAACCTAAACTTTTTGGACTGTAATATAATAGCAGTCAGTTTCCTTCACGAGTGTGCGTTTCAGGGCCTGCCCAGTGCCACCACTCACTCATATTTGGTGTCCCAATAGCTTGCATTTTAAAAAAACTAAACTTTTTGGACTGTAATATAATAGCAGTCAGTTTCCTTCATGAGTGTGCGTTTCAGGGCCTGCCCAGTGCCACCACTCACTCATATCTGCTGTCCCAATAGCTTGCATTTAAAAAAACCTAAACTTTTTTGACTGTAATATAATAGCAGTCAGTTTCCTTCACGAGTGTGCGTTTCAGGGCCTGCCCAGTGCCACCACTCACTCATATCTGGTGTCCCAATAGCTTGCATTTTAAAAAAAGTAAACTTTTTGGACTGTAATATAATAGCAGTCAGTTTCCTTCATGAGTGTGTGTTTCAGGGCCTGCCAGGGCACAGTGTCACACCAGTGCTACTCATATCTGTTGTCACAGTAGCTTGCACGCATAGTACCACTAATCGAAAAAAAAATGACAGGCAGAGGCAGGCCACCCCGCAAGGGCCGTCGTGGTCGTGGTGCTGTGATTTCCTTTGGCCCTACAATAATGCCAGCGTTCAGAGGCCACGTACCCTGAACTTGAAAAGTTCTGAGGACATAGTTGACTGGCTAACCCAGGACACCCAATCTTCTACAGCTTCCGCTCGGAATCTCGACGCACCATCCTCCTCCAGCTTAGCTTCGTGCACCTCTCAAGTTACCACTCGCCCTCCTACCGCCACCACCAACACTAGCACCACAGCCGCTTCACTTGGTATGTCAGAGGAGTTATTTACACATCAGTTGGAAGAAATGAGTGATGCGCAACCATTATTGCTAGAGGATGTAGATAACAGGGATATGCCTCAGTCAGGCAGCATTACACACATACGGTTTGATGATGATGATGATGTTGTACCCACTGCTGCTTCCTTTGCTGAGTTGTCAGATACAAGTGAAGCGGTTGATGATGACGATGCGTCCGTGGATGTCATGTGGGTGCCCGCTAGAAGAGAAGAAGAACAGGGGGAAAGTTCAGATGGGGAGACAGAGAGGAGGACGAGGAGACGAGTTGGAAGCAGGGGGAGGTCGCCGCAAGGAGCAAGTGGCACAGTCAGACATTGGCACCCGGGGTCAGCCAGACAGCATGCCAATCAACGCATGCTGTTGCCACCACCAGAATGCCGTCATTGCAGAGCTCAGCAGTGTGGCATTTTTTTTGTGTGTCTGCCTCTGACAACAGCGATGCCATTTGCAACCTGTGCCAAAAGAAACTGAGTCGTGGGAAGTCCAACACCCATCTAGGTACAACTGCTTTGCGAAGGCACATGATCGCACATCACAAACACCTATGGGATCAACACATGAGTACAGGCAGCACACAAACTCAAAGCCGCCATCCTCCTCCTGGTCCAGCATCTTCAGCCACGTTAACCACTGCTGTCCTCCTTGCCCCCTCTCAACCATCCGCCCATCCGTCTCTTGCCTTGAGCAGTTCCTGCTCATCTGCCCACAGTCAGGTGTCTGTCAAGGACATGTTTGAGCATAAGAAGCCAATGTCACAAAGTCACCCCCTTGCCCGGCGTCTGACAGCTGGCTTGACTGAACTCTTAGCCCGCCAACTTTTACCATACAAGCTGGTGGAGTCTGAGGCATTCAAAATTTTTTTAGCTATTGGGACACCGCAGTGGAAGGTACCTGGCCGGAATTTCTTTGCACAAAATGCAATCCCCAACCTTTACTCGATTGTGCAAAAGGAAGTAATGGCATGTCTGGCACACAGTGTTGGGGCAAGGGTCCATCTGACCACTGATACCTGGTCTGCAAAGCACGGTCAGGGCAGGTATATCACCTACACTGCGCATTGGGTAAACCTGCTGACGGCTGCCAAGCATGGAATGCGTGGTTCTGCAGAGGAGTTGGTGACCACGCCACGACTTGCAGGCAGGCCTGTTGCCACCTCATCTACTCCTCCTACTCCATGCTCTTCCATAACCTCCTCGGCTGAGTCCTCTTCTGCTGCTGTGTCTTGTTCCACATCAACGGCACCCCCCCAGCTCCCCAGGTACTCTTCCACATCCCGGATACGGCAGTGTCACACCGTCTTGGGGTTGACTTGCCTGAAAGCAGAGAGTCACACCAGATCAGCACTCCTGTCCACCCTGAACGCACAGGTGAATCAGTGGCTGACTCCGCACCAACTGGAGATCTGCAAAGTAGTTTGTGACAACAGAAGAAACTTTTTGGCGGCATTGCATTTGGGCAAGTTGACACATGTGCCGTGCATGGCACATGGTGTAATCTGATCGTACAACGCTTTGTGCATAAGTACCCAGGCTTACAGGACGTCCTTAAGCAGGCCAGGCAGGTGTGTGGCCATTTCAGGCGTTACTACTCCGCCCTGAACGCACAGGTGGATCAGTGGCTGACTCCGCACCAACTGGAGATCGCAAAGTGGTTTGTGACAACAGAAGAAATTTGTTGGCGACATTGCATTTGGGCAAGTTAACACATGTGCCGTGCATGGCACATGGTGGAAATTGATCGTACAACGCTTTGTGCATAAGTACCCAGGCTTACAGGACGTCCTTAAGCAGGCCAGGAAGGTGTGTGGCCATTTCAGTTGTTCCTACACGGCCATGGCGCACTTTTCCGATATCCAGCGGCGAAACAACATGCCAGTGAGGCGCTTGATTTGCGACAGCCCGACACGTTGGAATTCAACACTCCTAATGTTTGACCACCTGCTCCAACAAGAAAAAGCCGTTAACGAGTATTTGTATGACCAGGGTGCTAGGACAGCCTCTGCGGAGCTGGGAATTTGTTTGCCACGTTACTGGACGCTCATGCGCAATGCCTGTAGGCTCATGCGTCCTTTTTGAGGAGGTGACAAACCTAGTCAGTCGCACTGAAGGCACCATCAGCGACATCATACCATTTGTTTTCTTCCTGGAGCGTGCCCTGCGAAGAGTGCTGAATCAGGCCGTAGCTGAGCGTGAAGAGGAAGAGTTGTGGTCACCATCACCACCAGAAACAGCCTTATCAGCATCGCTTGCTGGACCTGCGGCAATGCTGGAAGAGGATTGGGAGGAAGAGGAGTCAGAGGAGGAATGTGGCGTTGAGGAGGAGGAGGAAGACCAACCACAACAGGCATCCCAGGGTGCTCGTTGTCACCTATCTGGTACCCGTGGTGTTGTACGTGACTGGGGGGAAGAACATACCTTCAGAGAGATCACTGAGAACGAGGAACAGGACATGAGTAGCTCGGCATCCAACCTTGTGCAAATGGGGTCTTTCATGCTGTCGTGCCTTTTGAGGGACCCTCGTATAAAAAGGCTGAAGGAGAACAACCTGTTCTGGGTGTCCATGCTACTAGACCCCCGGGATAAGCAGAAAGTACCTGAAATGTTACCGAATTACGGCAAGTCGGAAAGGATGCAGCAGTTCCAAAATCAATGAAAAAGTATGCTTTACACAGCGTATAAGGGTGATGTCACAGCACAACGGGAATCTAACAGGGGAAGAGGTGAAAGTAATCCTCCTCCCACGACCACGCCGGCAAGGACAGGACGCTTTACAGACGTGTTGTTGATGGAGGACATGCGTAGCTTTTTAAGTCCTACGCATCGCCACAGCCCTTTGGGGTCCACCCTCAGAGAACGACTCGACCGACAGGTAGCAGACTACCTCGCCTTAACTGCAGATATCGACACTCTGATGAGCGATTAACCCCTTGACTACTGGGTGTGCAGGCTTGACCTGTGGCCTGTGCTATCCCAATTTGCGATAGAACTTCTGGCCTGCCCCGCTTCAAGTGTCCTGTCAGAAAGGACCTTCAGTGCAGCAGGAGGTATTGTCACTGAGAAGAGAAGTCGCCTAGGTCAAAAAAGTCTAGATTACCTCACCTTTATTAAGATGAATGAGGGATGGATCCTGAAGGGACTGACAGTGGGCGATACATTTGACTAAAAAAGGCCTGATGAGGGGGACTTCTTAACACACCACTCCTATCTGGTGGCACATTAGATTGCACGCACAGTGCCCCAAATTTGAAGTAGGAGGACCGACCAAGCATCTTTTTCCATCTCCCGCTTCCTAAAATCGATGCCTTATATACACGTCCCCTGATAGGGGACGTAACAGGGATTAAACTGATAAGAATAGTACTACTTAACACACTACTCCTATCTGGTGGCATTAGATTGCACGCGCAGTGCCCCAAATTTGAAGTAGGAGGACCGACCAAGCATCTTTTTCCAACTCCCGCTTCCTGGGTGGAGGAAGAGAGACCTTCAATGATATCAGTGAGGACAAGGAACGGGACATGGCTAGCTTGGTATCCAACCTTGTGCAAATGGGGAGTTTGCGGTTGTGCAAATGGAATGTTTGCGGTTGTTTGCGGTGCGTTATACTGGGAGTTTGGTCTGTCACTGTGAAGCGGGCGTAACCCTTACACTACCTGATCGATACAACATCATACCTGATGTTTTAAATCACGTTATTCCAAACAATTTAGGAATGTTAGGTGATTTATGCCCTTTATGGATTAAAACCAGACTCTGCATCAACGATGTAATTTTCCATGGGAGTTTCCATCGATCCCCCTCCGGCAGTCCCCTTGAAACAACTTTTCCATCACTATTGTGGTCAGAAAGAGCCCCTGTGGGTTTTATAATTTGCCTGCCCAGTGAAGGCGGTTCGCCCGGTTCGCCTGTTCGCGAACATTTGCGTAAGTTCGCGTTCGCCGTTCGCGAACCGAATATTTTCTGTTTGCGACATCACTACAGGGAAGTAAAGAAGTAGAGAGTGTTTAGGTAATAAGATAACAGAGAGATCCAAACAAAAATCTTATACTTAAGTCTGGAAACAAGGTATTAGTCTAAACAAAGACCTAAAACTAATGGTTCCTAAATAACAAAAGAAAAGGGAAAATGGAATCTGTGTGGAAAAGTGTAACGGAAAAGGCCACTGTTCTATTGTAAGAAATTGTCCAAATACACCAGAGACTTTGAATAACGCTGCATACCTTAGCTATATTAGGTAATTTATATAGCCTACAGAGCTTCCCTACCCAAGGCATTTTAAAAAAGAGGAAACAGCAGCAGGTTGGACAGGGTCAGTTTGATTCCTTATCACCACTCTTTTGTTGGATTTCATTACAGGGCCATATGAAAACAGCAGGCTAACAAAATCACACACCTGATTTCCCAGATTTATAGAGTGCTCCTACTGGCCAGCATGCATGTCTTTCATTAAGGACAGATCGGTAACAGCCCATGGTTTCTTGGTACGGTGGTGGTAGTGAAGGTGGCCAACCAGGGCCGGACTGGCCCACCGGGATACCGGGAAATTTCCCGGTGGGCCGCGGCACCTGGGGCTGGGCTGACAGCCCTATTCATCATCACTGGCCAGGCTCCTGTAATCCCGGCCGGCCCGAGCAGTGCGGCCACACAGAGCCCCATGGGAGAAGCTCGCACATGGCTGGCCGGGATTTAAAAAATATATATATTGCAGCGGGGACGGAGCTTACCGGCAGGCGAGGGCGGAGATAAGCGGCAGGCAGGGCGGAGCTAAGCGGCAGGCGGGGGCCCTGGTAATTGCAGCATGGGAAGCAGGAAGGAGCCCCTGCTTCCCCAACAAGCAGCCTCCAGTAGCTCCAAGCAGGAGGTAAGAAGCAGGTCAGTGTGTATGTGTTTAACTGCCTGTGAGTGTGTGACTGTGTGTGTGACTGTCTGTGTGTGTGACTGTCTGTGTGTGTGACTGTCTGCCTGTGAGTGTGTGACTGTCGGCCTATGTGTGTGTGTGTGTGACTGTGACTGTCTGTCTGTGAGTGTGACTGTCTGCCTGTGAGTGTGTGACTGTCTGCCTATGTGTGTGTATGTGTGTGTGTGTGTGTGTGTGTGTGTGTGTGACTGTCTGCCTGTGTGTGTGTGTGGCTTTCTGTGTGTGTGTGTGTGTGTGTGTGTGTGGCTGTTTGTGTGTGGCTGTCTGCCTGCCTGTGTGTGTGTGTATGTCTGTCTCTGTGTGTGTGGATGTCTTTGTGTGTGTGCATTTGCGAGTGAGTGAGCTTCAGTGTGTGTGTGTGTGTGTGTGTGTGTGTGTGTGCATCTGCTAGTGAGTGAGCTTCTGTGTGTGTGTGTGCATCTGCTAGTGAGGGAGCTTCTGTGTGTGTGTGCCTGCCAGTGAGTTTGTGTTTGTGTGTGTGCCTGCTAGTGAGTGAGCTTGTATGTGTGTCAGTGAGCTTGTCTGTAGGGATCATGTGTGTGTGTGTGTGTGTGTGTGTTAGTGAGCCTGTCTGTAGGGTGCATGGTTGTGTCTGAGCCTGTCTGTGCGGAGCATGTGTGTGCAGGGCCAGCCTTTGGGGTGTGCGAGCTGTGCGGCCGCACAGGGCACCATGGCAACAGAGGCGCTGGGGCAGCCAAAACAGCTCGCAGTTGATCACAAAGAGGCCAGTTCAAGTTATGAGGGGAGAGGCGAGCCGTGGCCAGAATCCGTTGCAGAATTAAGAGTTCTGTAGCGTGGAGGAGATGGAGCGTGGGGGCGCAACGTCCATGTGCTCCGCCTTCACAGGGAGCTGCGGCAGGATCCACTTGGTGCGTGTGAGGTCTGCAGCCGGAGCTCTTAAGTCAGTGACGCGGCGGAGTGGGAAGCTCAATCCAGGGAGCAGCAGCCATTAAAGTGAGTCCTTTTATTGAAGGGGTGCAGGGTTGTTGATGAAGGGGGTAGGAGATTGATTAAGGTGGCAGGGTCTGATAAAGGGGGGCAGGGGATTGATGATAGGGGGCAGGAATTGATGGAAGGGGGGCAGGGAATTGGTAAATGGGGCAGGCATAGATTAAAGGGGCAGGGTCTGATGAATGGGGGCAAATGAATGATGAAGGAGGGCAGGAGACTGGTAAAGGGGGGGCAGGGGACTGGTAAAGGGGGGCAGGGGATTGGCGAAGGGGGCAGAGGATTGGTGATTGGGGCAGGGGGCTGGTAAGGGGAGGGAGGGGA
The DNA here is from genome assembly GCF_036172605.1 of Pelobates fuscus. Taxonomy (NCBI): domain Eukaryota; kingdom Metazoa; phylum Chordata; class Amphibia; order Anura; family Pelobatidae; genus Pelobates; species Pelobates fuscus. The sequence continues at coordinate 333,407,534 of NC_086320.1, read as the reverse complement.
TTGGTGAAGGAGGGCAGGGTATGATGAAGGGGGGCAGGGGTCTAGTGAAGGGGGCAGGGGACTGGTGAAGGGGGCAGGGGACTGGTGAAGAAGGGCAGAGCATTGATGAGGGGTGCAGAGGATTGGTGAATGGCTGCGTCTCAAATGTGCCCCTTCAACATCCACATATACCTGGCAAAGGTACATACGGGGGTATTGCTGTACTCAGACCACATAGCTGAGCAACATATGAAGTATTATACAGTCGTAGCACACATAAGGTTTGCAAAATATACTGTGCAAACTCACTTTGTGTGTCAAAAAGGCAGAAAAAACACTTATTACCACTACACCTGGTACAAGCTAGAGGAAAAATTATCCCACGCTAAGGTTCAAAATATGCCTTTTGAAATACCCTGGGATGTCTTCTTTAAGAAATGGTATGGCTTTATGGGGTATCTGGATCATATAGCCTGGTAAAATACTGTAAAATGGGACATGGGCACAGCGTAAAAATTAAAAGTTTGAAAAAAAACTGGAATGGCTGTGTCCCAAATGTGCCCCTCCGATGTCCACATATACCTGGCAAAGGTACATACGGGGGTATTTTTGTACTCAGCCGACATAGCTGAGTGACATATGAAGTATTATAGAGTGGTGGTACACATAAGGTTTGCAAAATATACTGTGCAAACTCACTTGTGTGTCAAAAAGGCAGAAAAAACGCTTATTACCACTACACCTGGTACAAGCTAGCGGAAAAATTATCCCACGCTAAGGTTCAAAATATGCCTTTTGAAATACCCTGGGATGTCTTCTTTAAGAAATGGTAGGTCTTTGTGGGGTAGTTTGAATTATATAGCCTGGTAAAATACTGTAAAATGGGACATGGGCACAGCGTAAAAATTTAAAGTTTGAAAAAAACTGGAATGGCTATGTCCCAAATGTGCCCCTCTGATGTCCACATATACCTGGCAAAGGTACATACGGGGGTATTTTTGTACTCAGCTGACATAGCTGAGCAACATATGAAGTATTATAGAGTGGTGGTACACATAAGGTTTGCAAAATATACTGTGCAAACTCACTTGTGTGTCAAAAAGGCAGAAAAAACGCTTATTACCACTACACCTGGTACAAGCTAGTGGAAAAATGATCCCACGCTAAGGTTCAAAATATGCCTTTTGGGGTGTCTAATTTAAGAAATGGTAGGCCTTTGCGGGGTAGTTTCAATTTAAAACCTGCGAAGATGCTTGGAAATTGAACATAGGCCCAGCGTCAAAATTCAAAGTTCTGTAAAAACTGATATGGCTTGGTCTCCTATATGGCACTGTAGCTTCACAAAATAGTGCCAAAGACATTCATTGGGGATGTCTTTTTACTCAGAAGACTTAGCTGAGCATCATTTGGGGGGTTTTGAACTTAGTGGCACATATGAAATATACAAAATGCCCAGCAAAAATGCAATCTGTATGTAAAAAAATGCCCCAAATTATTTTTTACCACATACTTTGGCATATATTGGTGAAAAAATGTGGGCATGCTAAGGCACAATATGCACCTTATGCTATACCCCGGAGTGTCTACTTTTATAAATGGTAGGCCTTTGTGGGTTTTTTTGAACAGTCAAACTGTTATAATACCCCAAATGGAAGCATAGGCTCATTAAATCCGTTTCTCAAAATTCTACTGTGAATACTGAAAAGGACAGGTCTCCTATATGGCACTGTAGCTTCACAAAATAGTGCAAAAGACATACAATGGGGGTGTCATTTTACTCAGCAGATGTAACTGAACACAAAATAAAACTTTGTACAGGAATAGCACACACCAACTTTACAAAATACACATGAGAAGTTCTTTGTTATAAGTTTGTGTGCCAAAAGCCCCAAAAAACTCAATTTTACTCCAATATTTAGCAGAGATTGGCGGTGAAATGGCTACGTAGAAAGTGTGAAAACAACCTTAGGTAAATAGCCTGTGGTGTCTACTTTATATAAATATATACTTTTGTGTGGCAATTTTGTTTTCTTTTATGGCTATTAAGCTTACAAGACAAACATACCAAATTCTAAAATCGCTCCACATTAAAAGTTTATTTTACTCCTTGTGCTTTGTGACCTATAACTACCAAAAAAAACTTAAAATCCCAGACACATTATATATTCTGTAAATCAGAACAACTAAATAAATTTATTTTTAATTACTTTCCTTAACCTGCACTAATTGTGCACACATTATTATTGCAAAAACTGGAAAAAAACACACAAAATTTTTCATTTTTTTTGCATTTTTCTGTATTTTTTTATAATAAATAAGCATGTATATATATGTTACATCAAATTAAAGCCCTTTCTGTCCTTTAAAAAACAGTATATAATATGCGTCAGTGCAATAGATTAGTCAAAAGCAAATTGCAGTTGAACGCAAACAGCAAAAAATGCCGTTGTCATTACGTGAAAGACAAGCTTCCGAAGCTCTGTCCTTAAGGGGTTAAAGTAGGGAAGCACTTGGGAACTAATGATCACATTATGGTGTCTTTTGAAATAAACTCAAAGAAGCACATGGGGTATACTAAAACATATATTTTTTAAGCTTTACAATATATTGACTGGAATACACTCTTTAGTGAAAATAATGAGGATAAATGAGATATATTTGAAGATATATATTTTACTCAGTATGCATTAAGGATTATCCTATGTCAAGAGATATTCAAATATTTACTGCAAAAAGCTTGCAGAAAAATTGTAATTGGGTGATTCAGGACAAGGTACTGCAGCAACTAAAGAATATTAATGTAAAGAAAACGCTGGGCCTGATGGTATTCATCCACGAGGACTAAAGGAGCTAAGTGTGGAAATAAGTGAACCTCTGTTTTTAATCTTTCAAAATGATTTTCTTTCAGAAAATGTATGGAAGAATGCAGATATGGTTCCTATATTCAAAAAGGGTTCAAAAACGGTGCCTGAAAATCACAGACCTGTAAGCTTAACCTCTATGGCAGGGACAATATTCAGGATTTCATTTGGAAGAATATTATTAGCAATAATCAGCATGGTTTTATGATACATAGGTCATGTCAAACTAACCTGAATGCATTCTATGAAGAAGTACGTTGAATTATAGATCAATGTGTTGCAGTGGATGTAATCTATTTGTTTTTTCCAAGGTGTTTGATACGGTTCCTCACAATAGGTTAGTGCTGTAACTAGAAATTGGTTTAGATGCAAATTTTTGTTCTTGTGTAGAACATTGGCTTAGCAATAGAGTACAGAGAGTTGTCAGTAAAGGTAAATTTTCAAGCTGGACAAAAGTGGTACAGTTGCAAGAAAAAGTATGTGAACCCTTTGGAATTATATGGATTTCTGCAAAAATCGGTCATAAAATGTGATCTGATCATCATCTAAGTTACAACAATAGACAATCACAAACTACTACTGCTTAAACTAATAACACACAAAGAATGAAATGTTGCCATGTTTTTATTGAACACACCATGTAAACATTCACAGTGCAGGTGGAAAAAGTATGTGAACCCCTAGACTAATGACATCCCCAAGAGCTAATTGGAGTGAGATGTCAGCCAACTGGAGTCCAATCAATGAGATGACATTGGAGGTGTTGGTTACAGCTGCCCTGCCCTATAAAAAACACACACCAGTTCTGGGTTTGCTTTTCACAAGAAGCATTGCCTAATGTGAATGATGCCTCGCACACAAGAGCTCTCAGAAGACGTACGATTAAGAATTGTTGACTTGCATAAAGCTGTAAAGGGTTATAAAAATATCTCCAAAAGCCTTGCTGTTCATCAGTCCACGGTAAGACAAATTGTCTATAAATGGAGAAAGTTCAGCACTGCTGCAACTCTACCTAGGAGTGGCCCTCCTGTAAAGATGACTGCAAGAGCACAGTGCAGACTGCTCAATGAGGTGAAGAAGAATCCTAGAGTGTCAGCTAAAGACTTACAAAAGTCACTGGCAAATGCTAACATCCCTGTTAGCGAATCTACAATACGTAAAACACTAAACAAGAATGGATTTCATGGGAGGATACCACAGAGGAAGCCACTGCTGCCCAAACAAAACATTGCTGCACGTTTACAGTTTGCACAAGAGCACCTGGATGTTCCACTGCAGTACTGGCAAAATATTCTGTGGACAGATGAAACCAAAGTTGAGTTGTTTGGAAGAAACACACAACACTATGTATGGCGAAAAAGAGGCACAGCACACCAACATCAAAACCTCATCCCAACTGTGAAGTATGGTGGTGGGGGCAGGGGCGTATTAGCCGCGAGGCAAACAAGGCATTTGCCTTGGGCGGCATTTTCCAGGGGGCGGCAAAAAAAGCCGCCCCCAAATGCCCAAGGCAAATGTCTTGTTAGCTTTGCGGCTAACAGACATGCCGGCGGGCTGCTAGGCTGGGCGGGCGGCATTGGTGGGCGGCCGGCGAGGGAGCACTTCCTCTGAGCTGTCTGCTCAGCTCCCTCGCGTGCCGCAGATAGAGGCTGGGAGCCGGAATATGACTTCATATTCCGGCTCCCAGCCTCACTCTGCAGCGCGCGAGGAAGCTGAGCAGACAGCTCAGGGGAAGTGCTCCCTCGCCAGCCTGCTGCCCGCCAATGCCGCCCGCCCAGCAGCCACTGGACCACCAGGGAGGAAGAGAACCCCCCCCCCCAGCATTTCCAAAGGTAAGGAGGTTGGGGGGGTTACATTAAAAAAAAAATTTGTGTTAAAAATGTGAGTGTGTGTGTATGTCTGTTAGTGTGTGTGTGTGTGTGTATGTATGTCTGTTAGTGTGTGTGTCTGTTAGTGTGCGTGTCTGTTAGTGTGTGTATGTATGTCTGTTAGTGTGTGTGTATCTGTTAGTGTGTGTATGTGTCTGTTAGTGTGTGTGTGTGTCTGCTAGTGTGTATGTATGTCTGTTAGTGTGTGTGTGTATGTATGTCTGTTAGTGTGTGTGTGTCTGCTAGTGTGTATGTATGTCTGTTAGTGTGTGTGTGTGTATGCATGTCTGTTAGTGTGTGTGTCTGTTAGTGTGCGTGTCTGTTAGTGTGTGTATGTATGTCAGTGTGTGTGTGTCTGTTAGTGTGTGTGTCTGTTAGTGTGTGTGTCAGTGCGTGTGTGTGTGTGTCTGTTAGTGAGTGTGTTTCTGTTAGCTAGTGTATGCGTATCTGTCAGCAAATGTGTGTGTGTGTATTTAGAAGGCGGGGCAAGGGTTGGGTGGGGGTAACGGGGGTAGGGTTGGGTGGGGGTGGCGCGGGCGGGAGGGGGGCGCCTGAGTTTTGTCCTGCCTAGGGCAGCACAAAACCAGGATACACCACTGGGTGGGGGCATCATGGTTTGGGGCTGCTTTGCTGCGTCAGGGCCTGGACGGATTGCTGTCATCGAAGGAAAAATGAATTCCCAAGTTTATCAAGACATTTTGCAGGAGAACTTAAGGCCATCTGTCTACCAGCTGAAGCTCAACAGGACAATGACCCAAAGCATAGAAGTAAATCAACAACAGAATGGCTTAAACAGAAGAAAATACGCCTTCTGAAGTGGCCCAGTCAGAGTCCGGACCTCAACCCGATTGAGATGCTGTGCTGTGGCATGACCTCAAGAAAGCGATTCACACCAGACATCCCAAGAATATTGCTGAACTGAAACAGTTCTGTAAAGAGGAATGGTCAAGAATTACTCCTGACCGTTGTGCATGTCTGATCTGCAACTACAGGAAACGTTGAAGTTATTGCTGCCAAAGGAGGTTCAACCAGTTATTAAATCCAAGGGTTCACATACTTTTTCCACCTGCACTGTGAATGTTTACATGATGTGTTCAATAAAAACATGGCAACAGTTCATTCTTTGTGTGTTATTAGTTTAACCCCTTAAGACCGCAGCCAAATGTACAAGTTGTGATCCAAAAAAAACGTAAACAAAACCTGGCATTTGCGCTATATGTCTGTCCAACCGTAATTCACCTCTTTCATATTAAATGCACCCACACTTATTATATATCATTTTATTCAGGGGAAACAGGGCTTTCATTTAACATCAAATATTTAGGTATGGAACATAACGTAATATGAAAACAATATAAAACAATGAGAGAAAATAAGATTTTTTAAAATTTTCTTAGTTCTATGTGACATTCTAACTGTGAATTTCATAATACTGTTTGCTTTTACTGCAATAAAATACACATATTTGTATTCAGCGATGTCTCACGTGTAAAACAGTACCCCCTATGTACAGGTTTTATGGTGTTTTGGGAAGTTGCCGGGTCAAATAAAGCATGTTACACTTTTCAGTTTTTTCACATTGAAATTTGCCAGTTTGGTTACGTTGCCTTTGAGACTGTATGGTAACCCAGGAATGAGAATTACCCCCATGATGGCATACCATTTGCAAAAGTAGACAACCCAAGGTATTGCAAATGGGGAATGTCCAGTCTTTTTTAGTAGCCACTTGGTCACAAACACTAGCCAAAGTTAACGTTAATATTTGTTTGTGTGTGAAAAATGCAAAAAACTAATTTGAAAGCCAATTTTGGCCAGTGTTTGTGACTAAGTGGCTACTAAAAAAGACTGAACATACCCCATTTGCAATACCTTGGGTTGTCTACTTTTGCAAATGGTATGCCATTATGGGGGTAATTCTTATTTCTGGGCTACTATACGGTCTCAAAGCCAACGTAACCAATCTGGTAAATTTCATTGTGAAAAAACTGAAACGCAAGCCTTATGTTTGACTCTGTAACTTTTGAAAACACCCTAAAACCTGTACATGAGGGGTACTGTTATACTCAGGAGACTTTGCTGAACACAAATATTTGTGTTTCAAAACAGTAAAAAGTATTACAGCAAAAATATTGTCAGTGTAAGTGCCATTTGTGTGCGAAAAATGCAATAAATTTCACTTTCCCTGACGATATCATTGTTGTAATACATTTTACAGTTTTGAAACACAAATATTTGTGTTCAGCGATGTCTCCCGAGTAAAACAGTACCCCCCATGTACAGGTTTTATAGTGTCTTGGAAAGTTATAGGGTTAAATATAGTGCTAGCAAATTAAATTCCCTATACTTTCGGCCTGGGTTGTTAGGCAGGTCCCGCTAATTGTAATTAATTAGGATACCTAATTATGTAAAATTATTACATAAATATATATGTAAAATTATTATATATACACGTGTGTGGATATATATATGTATATATATGTATATAATTTTTTTACAATTATTTTTATTTATATATGGGTATACATATAGTGATGTATATGTATATACTTAGGTATATACATATATATATATTATTTCGTTCTACGTGTATTTTTATATCAATATATATATATATATTAATATCAAAATACAGTTAGAACGAAATTACACACATATATATTTTTAATTTATTTTTTTAAATTTTTTATTTTATTTTTTTTAACGTATTTATATTTTTTTTATTATAAAATATATATATATAATTATAATTATGTATATATTTAATCAATATCCTTCTACGTGTATTTTGATATTAATATATATATATAATTATATATATATATATAAATATTAAAATACACTTAGTGTATGTGTAAATGTGTGTGTCTATATATATATATATATATATATATACAGTACATATATATATATATATATATATATATATACATACTTAGATCATATATATATAATATATATATATAAATGATCTAAGTATATTTTATTTTTAACTTTAATTTTTTTTTTTTTACTTTAAGGGGTTAAGAGGGGAGGAGAGGGGCAGAGACAGTGTCAGCCAGTGATTTTACATCACTGGCTGACACACAGGATCAGTGATCACAGTGACTGCCTGTCACTGTGATCACCTCCTGCAGATCACGGTAATTGGCCACAGGGGGAGTGCCTGTGTGGCCAGGCATGCCCCCCACCGTGATCTGCAGGGGGATCCTGCCTGCAGTTACTATGGGTCAGCCAATAGGCTGACACATAGTAACTCTGATCGCAGTGACAGGCTGTCACTGCGATCAGATCGCAGGGAGAGGCTGTCTCTGCATTCAGATCGCAGAGACAGCCTCTCCCTGCGATCAGACTCTGCAGATCGCGGTCACTGACCGCAGGGGGACTGCCTGGGGGGCCAGGCATGTCCCCCGACCGCGATCTGCACAGTGAAAATGCCGCTGCTCCATGTGTCAGCCGATTTTAAAATCGGCTGACACATGGTAAATACCGATCGCAGTGACAGGCTGTCACTGCGATCGGAAGCTGCAGACTGCGGTCCCCAGGCACAGGGGGGCTGCCTGGGGGGCCAGGCATGTCCCCCGACCGCGATCTGCAGCGGCCATGTGCCGCCGGCCACGTGGGGGGTAAGACCGCCCAGGACGTACTATGCCGTCCTGCGGCGTTTAGAGCCGCCCAAATAAGGACGACATAGTACGTCCTGCGGTCTTAAGGGGTTAAGCAGACTGTGATTGTTTATTGTTGTGACTTAGATGATGAACAGATCACATTTTATGACCAATTTGGGCAGAAATCCATATCATTCCAAAGGGTTCACATACTTTTTCTTGCAACTGTAAGTTGTGTCCCTCAGGGTTCTGGGATCATTTATATTTAACATATTTATACATGATCTTGGAATACATTACTCTGTAAAATAATATAATGTGTGCAAGATATTGCTTTGCTGCAAAGGGATTTAGGTAGATAGGGGGACTGGGTCTTTAAATGGCAGATAATGTATAATGTAGAAAAATGCTAAGTTATGCACTTCGGGGTGAAGAATGCACAAGTAACTTACACCCTGTAGGGTAGTGAATGATGGAAAACAATACATGAGAGGGATTTGGGAATTGTTATAGACAGCAAACTAGGCAACAATATGCATCGACAGTTGCTTTGGCCAGTAAGGTATTGTCATTTATTAATAGGGGCAATTATTCTCAGGATGAAAATACAATTTTGCCTCTTTATATAAAACACTTGTAAGACAACACCTTGAACATACTGTGTTACTTTTGGCACTTGTTTTAAAGGGACACTCCAGGCACCCAGACCACTTCTGCCAATTGGAGTGGTCTGGGTGCCAACTCCCACTACCCTTAACCCTGCAACTGTAAATATTGCAGTTTTCATAAACTGCAATATTTACCTTGCAGGGTTAACTCCTCCTCTAGTGGCTGTCTACTAGACAGCCACTAGAGGGCACTTCCTGGTTCATAGCACAGATTTTCTGTGCTATAGCGTCGCTGGATGTCCTCACGCTAAAATCCTCATAGGGAAGCATTGAAAACATTTTTCAATGCTTTTCTATAAGGAGGTCTAATGGGTGTGCGCGGCTACGCATTAGGTCTCACCCTGCCGGCAGCTGCGCATGCGCAATAGGTCAACCTGCCGGATGACATTGGCAAGGGACATCGGCGCTGGACTCCAGTAAGTCACTGAAGGGGGTTAAACCCCTTCAGCAACCTGGGATGGGGGGTGGGAGGGAGAGGGGACCTGCAGTGCCAGGAACATGGTTTGTTTTCCTGGCACTGGAGTGTCCCTTTAAAGATGGATATTATGGCACTAGAAAAAGTGCAGATGTGGGCTACAAAATTAATAAAATTAACATTATGAAGAAAGCTTAACACATTTAAACCTCTTTAGTTTGGAAAAACAGCACCTTAGAAGGGATATGATAGACTTATACAAATATATTCAGGGTCAGTACTTACCATTGTCTGGAAATCTATTCATAAACAGGACTATACTTAGGACACATGGTCATATATTTAGACTGGGAGAAAGGAGATTTAGGTTAAGGCACAATAAAGGCTTTTTTTTTACAGTAAGACCAATAATGATTTAGAATTCTCTGCCTCCTAGTGTCTATGTGTCTGCATGTCGCCCAGTGTCCCCAAGTGTCTCAGTGTACGCAGGTCTCTCAGTGTCCCAATGTCTCTATGTATGGGACACTGGGTGACATGGAGACACTGAGACACTAGGGGACACTGATATGGGGACACTGGGTGACATGGGGCACTGAGACACTGTGATAAATAGGGACAATGCAATACATAGGGGACACTGGGACACCTGGAGACACTGAGACTAGAGGATACTGGGTGACATGGGGACACTGAGACACTGGGAGATTAAGGGACAGGGAGACTAGGGGACACTGAGTCAATGGGTGGCATGGGGACACTGAGACACTGTGATACATAGGGACACTGGGAGACAGGGAGACAATAGGAGCAATCCATCCATACAGCAGAATCAAACTGTAAGTAGTGTTTTGGTGATTTAAAATAATTTTCTTCTTGTAATTTACATAATGTGATGTCACACATACATAATTAATTGCACAAATTAGTATGGCTGGTATTTTTTCCTAAGAAAGGTGGCAACCCTAACTACTCTTCACATATTCTTGCTTAAGTATGGAATCTTAAGAGGGATGTAGGGGAACATAACTGGTGTGGACTGGCTGACAATGAAATTAGTTAAGGTAAAGCTGACTTTGGTCTCTCTAACACTGTGGCATGTCCCCTTTCTTCTACACTCACTACATACACCTTTCCTCTGTCCCAGACTCTATATGCCAGGAGCTTCTGCCTGCTAGTAAGAAGTTAAGGAGACAAGTGGACATGTGAGTGATAGGGGACAGGGTATGTGTTTTCTTATAGCTGCATCCTATGAGTTTCCTTCCAGCACCATCTCCATCAGATTCATGACGCTTGGGAGTTATGGTTGTTTTAGAGGTTTTGGTCGTTAAGATTTTGTAATTAGGCCCATCATAATTGTCAGCACCAAGCCCATTGGGCTCTTTATCTGGCCCTGCTTGACAGGGATCATTATGAGATCTCTGACCAATCTTTGGTTTTGCAGTCCCATACTTTGCAAACTGTGATGCACTGAGTGTTCTGATACATTTCTATCATACCAACATTAATATTGTTTAGCAATTTTAGTTACATTAGCTTTCTGTGTGATCAGACCAGATGGCTTGCCTTTGCTCCCCACGTGAGCCTCAGGCACCCATAACCATGATGCAGATTCACTGGTTCACTGGCAATGGTGTCAGGTGCGAGGGCCCCTAGGACTACTAGTTTCTTTATTTAACCACTGAAGGTAAGATGTTATATGAGATGGAAATATTCTTTTAACGGTTACTCCAAATATTATGACTACAGCTCACTGTAGTGGTAATATTCCCAGGAATAGCCTGGCCTGGATCCCTAGTAATGGGGAAAACCATTTAGAAACGGTTTGCCCACTTACCTAGATCCCTGCTAGGATCTGATGCTTCCTGGTTGCCCTGTGATGCATCATTCATTGTCTGGGAGTGTTAACTGACTGTTCTCAGCCAATGAATGCTATTCTGTCACAGCCAAAGGCTTTAGAATAGTCTATGAAGCAGAAGTAGATGTTTTTCTGGAACTCTCTGGCTTTCTCTGTTACCCATCGTACATTGCCAATTTGATCTCTTGTGCCTCGTCCTCTGCGGAACCCAGCTTGTACTACTGGTAATTCTCGGTCCATATATTGTTTGAGTCGAACTTGTAGGATCTTAAGCATTACCTTGCTGGCATGTGAAATTAGTGTAATTGTTCGATAATTGGAGCACTCTTTGGCATTGACCTTTTTCAGTCTTTTAGCCACTGTTGAGTTTTCCACATTTGTTGGCATAAGGCAAGCAGAAATTTTGCAGAATTTTAAATAGTTCAATTGGGATTTCAACTTCTGCAGCCTTGTTATCTGCAAGGCATCATAGGGCCCGTCTCACTTCGCTCTCCAATATTTCTGGTTCCAGCTCATTGGACCAACTATTGAGGTCATCACTGCTGTTAAGATCCTTCCTGTATAGATCTTCAGTGTATTCCTGCCATCTCTTCTTTATCTGATCTTCTTCTGCTAAGTCCCTGCCATTTTTGTCTTTTATCACACCCACTTTGGCATGAAAGGTAACTCTTAGATCCCCAATTTCTTGAATAGATCTATTGCAAGTCAAATATTTAAAGGAGTAAAATATAATTAGCCCATAACTATTTGGCTACGGAATAAAGTCCCTCTGATTTGTATTTTGTCTTCTGAATTTCTCTAGTTTACATGTTATTCTAAAGCATCTATGTACTACCATTAAAGACGCTTCTGCATAGTATAACAGATGAGTTTGTTTGCTCACTACAGTGGGAATTGGGGAAAACAAGGGAATTATAAAATGTATAGCAGAATAGCTGTACTGGAAAAAGTGTAAAAGGCCAATTCAGCAGTTTTGTTTCTTTAAACTCTGTTATTATTCGTTGAAATGTTGTACCTTTTTCATATTTTATAGTTTACTGATTAAACCCCACACATACTGGACTTTTCTCTCACTTAGTGAATATTGACCATATTACAACCCATACTTTACCCTTAAATACAAATTATTCTGTGATTGGCTGAATTACAAGTTTATCATGCTTCTTAAAAGAACACTACAGGGTTTTAGAAATAAAATCCTGCATTGCTATCACTTGAGTGTTCTCCTCTCTATTTAGATTCAGGGATCCTGCTAAAGTTAAACAAAAGTGGAATAAAGGGTTTAACTTACCTTGTTTTCTAGCGCCGAGATCGAGTCCCAGGAAAGTGTTTGATCGCTCTCCAACAGTGTCACGCCATTGCTTCTAAATGTCCTATTCAATGTTCCTCATTGACTAACAATGGGTATGAAAAGCACATATAAGAGCAGCACTACATTTATGTTGGAGGTTACCGGTTCGAATTGAGCTTGACTTGGTTCTCACAGCGAGGCACCCCTAGTGACTGTCAGATAGCCATTAGAAGCGTAATTAACCTTGCAAAGTATGCATTGCCTATCTACTAAATGTCAAGGCTTTACATTGCAGAGTTTAAACGACATGACCACTCCATGCAGACAACGTCATTGAAGTGGTCTGGATGACTTGAGTGGTCTTTTAAGCCACATTTGACCGATATATGCATATTTTGTGCCTTATTAACAGTTGTTATGATTTTATTTTTAACGTCATGTGTTTACTTTGCATTTGAAAAAAAAATGTGAAAAAATTGCTATTGTTTAAAGCTTTGGATTTATTTCCTTCCCACAATACTGCCAAGAGAAAGTAGAAAATAAAAGGTCTATTGATGCAAAAGCTTACTGCCCCACTGCCTCTAATGTGAGATTGAAAGAAAGCCAAATGATTTTTGTTTACCCTTCACTAAAGCTATATGCTCAAGTAGATAAGAGAAATCCCAATTAATTGTGGGTGCTTTTTTTCCTATATTTGGCTGTAAGGTTCTCTGGAGAGCTATACCAGTGCGGTCGTTTATTCTACATCTGCCTGGAAAAAACTAATTCTCACTGACATTAGACTGAATAGGTTTCACTCTGTGAAAAGTGAAGGTTGATTAGAAACTGACTCAATTGCACATGGCCTAAAGAAAACAATTTTTACATAGCAATGAATGTGAGATCCACCGACTATCCGCACTTTTTTTTGCAATCATAGCAGGTAATAAACATTTCCCATGGTGAACACAATGAAGACTCAATGGCTATGTTATCTAGAGAGCACGTTAAATGCTGAAGGCAACAGTACGAAAATGCAAGCAACAATGGAATAATTCCGATCTATTTTAAAAGAACTATTAATTTCCTTGTTACAAATCCAAGTTAGAGCAACCCTTTAAACCTATTGAACCATAAAAGCCATTTCCTTAAGGGTTTTAAATTTGGGAAGAGTCTCATGAAATTTATAGCTTTGATGAGATATTCTTTTGCCTGCAGGCAAAATGAGAATCAGATCGTTGGCTTCTCAGCATGACACCTATGTATACTTGTGTATACTTGATATCATTAGGACTCGTAATAAAATAGCTATCATTGCATTAATGTCTGAAAAGGTTCGCTTTCTGATGCTTGATTTTTAGCCATTCATTGGCAGCATTTTAGTGCACAGTTTTAGAAAGAAAAGAAAATGATCTTTAAATATACATTTATTAATTTATCATACAGACAGATTTATGTTTTTATGTATTTTAATTTCTATATATAAAAATAAACAAATGCGTAAATGCTATCTATCTTTATCTATCTATCTCTATCTCTCTATGTCTCTATCTGACTCTCTATCTGCCTCTTTATCTCTCTCTCTCTATTGATCTATCTCTCTAGCTCTCTAGCTGTCTGTCTGTCTATCTATCTATCTATCCCTATTAGTCATGTAATTAAATCTTTCTTGACTAATCAATCAAATGCATGTAATATGTCTGAAAATAATGCCTGTAGAAAGAACTCAACTTTAACACAGTACTTCCCAAAGTGGGATAAACTTCAAAATGTTGTGCATCTTCAACTAAAATGGTATAACAAAAAAATAGGCTTCCTTATTTAATAAATGTGAAATCATCATGTTGAGACTATATATTTACTATATATTTATTTATAACATTTTTGATCTATAACCTGCCATTGATGGCTCAGCATAATAATATATACTATATACGGTACTAAAGTAATATTTACTAAAAGCTATACTTAAATGTGTCTGACTGTAGGAAAGAAAGCTGGTTTGAAATAACTAAATTACCAGCGTGATATGAATTGTAGCAAATCATAAAGTCATATTTAGAATAGAAAATATATGGCACGTTTTGAATGTATAGTGCATTGTTCTGATTGATTGGTTTTCTTGATGGCTTTTCTGTTTCAATTTAGAAATAGCTCAGACATACACGAAGCAAAACCGGTAATCTCTTGCTCTGTGATCAATGTTCATCAAAGCCGCATTATATAATTTCCTAAAGTGCAACTTATTTAACGATTCCATGCAAGAATGATGGTTTTACAGAGAATTGGAAGTGATACATTATATGTTTTACTACATATATATATTTGAACAGATCACACTATTCGTTAAAAAAAAAAAAAAGAAAATCATTTGTTAACGTTCTAAAATACATCTTTAATAAAAGGGTAAGCATTTAAAATCTTGACGTCCCCAGTGGTTTAGTGTAGAAAAGTCAATTTACTCATTTAAAAAATGAAGTCATTTGTGCGAGTGGGGAGCGGCATCACTTAGACTGTGCATATTGTAGCAGTGTTAATTTTGTCAAATAACAATTGTAGTCACATTTTAGTCGACTACAATTTTCAGAGATTTAGTTGACTAAAAATAAAACAATTCAGATAATAAAATATGAAGGGTAAAATGGCTTTTTAGTCAAAAGACTATGACTACAACTAAATTCAAATTAACAGCCCAAATTAACACTGCACAGAGGGAGTGTGGAAGGGGCAGGGCTTGGGAGAGAGACACCTAGAGGGGCTGGTAGGACACAAAAAGACACAGAGGGTCTGGGGAAGGGCAAAAGAAACAGATACAGGATTTAACTAAACTGGTATAGACTAAAATCAACTGGAGATTTAGTCGACTTAAACTAAACTAAAACTAGAACAATCCTGATGACTAAAATACGACCAAAACTAAAATGACTTTTTTTTTTAATAATAATGTAAAAAATATATATAAAAATAAAAACTAAAATGGCAAACTAAAATTTGCCACCAAAATTAAAGGGACACTCCAGGCACCCAGACCACTTCTGCCCATTGGAGTGGTCTGCGTGCCAACTCCCACTATCTTTAACCCTGCAAGTGTAATTATTGCAGTTTTCATAAACTGCAATATTTACTTTGCAGTGTTAACTCCTCCTCTAGTGGCTGCCTACTAGACAGTCACTAGAGGGCACTTTCGTGTTTATAGCACATGAAAAGTGTGCTATAGCGTCGCTGGACGTCCTCACGCTATGTGAGGACCTCCAGTGTCGCTGAAATTCCCATAGGAATTCCCATAGGAAAGCATTGAAAGCATTTTTGAATTTTTTCAATGCTTTCCTATAGGCATTGCCGCGCATGCGCATTAGGTCTCCCCCGCCGCCAGCCGCGCATGCTCAATAGGTCTCCCCCATTGGATGACGTCAGCGGGGGAGGAAGAAAATATTGAAAATCACCTATAATTCGTCTTAACCTTTTTTTCCATTTTCTTTTAATTTTATATTAGATATTTAGCAAATTAGATCATAATCTAGTTCAGTCCAGGCACAGCAAGGGAAGACACTGCAAATTACGAGAAATAGACACTTTAGGGATTATGTATGAAAGGTAATGTAGTGGAGCTCCCTGTACCCCGGCTAGATACCTCCGCCAAGGACTGCTGCCTAACTGGAACAGGGGAAAACCTCAGCGCTTCTGCCCCAGTCGGTGTGGCTTGACTGGGGTCCTCCTGGAGCCTCTCTGTCCTGGAGCAGGATACTGTGGATGACACACAGTACTGGGAGCTCTAGTCCTTACAAGGACTTTCCCCGCCGAATCCTCCACTAGCTGGAACAAGGTGCTAAGCAGTGATTATAGCCCTTCCCCTCCCAGTAACTAGATGACACACCTAGTTTAATGCATTCAAACATAGCCTTTTCATACACAGATCCCGGCAGGGGGTCTAAATTGTCTTCACCACAAGCCCCTCCCAGGAATCTCTGGGCCTGGGAGATAATTTTGTTAAAGACCGGTAAGCTAATTATTTCCCAGGAACAGAGAGGAAAACACAAAAAATATAAAACATAAAAACATCCAAAAACATCATAAAAACATAAAATAACCCCACAAATAATGCATTGTTAAATAGCCCTGATCTGAGCACCAAAGTTCTCCAAATAGCGTTCAGATCCATGCAGTGTAGGGGAAACACCACCGTGTTAAAGTTCTGACTGGCCGCACACGTGGTCCTATGACCAAACCAGTTCCAGGGTGCTTGGTGCTTTTGCCAGTCAACTTTTGGGAGCTCCTGCAGCCGCAATATGGGGTACTCCACCTGGCTCTTAGGTTGTGTTTGTTCCCCTTAGTCTTAGGCACTTTCCCTCTAAAAAGCGCTCTCCTGGTGGATTTCAAAGTGGTTCAAAAACGCAAACCAAGTTGTCCAGGAACCGCAGTCACCTCATGCCGAAAACAGTTCCATAACATTTGCAGTTAAGTCCCGCTGAGGTAACCGGGACCCCACAAAGTCCTCATGCCGAATTAAGTTCCATAGTGGTTGCAGCTAAGTACTGCTGGGATGATTAGTTGGTTTGGTTCATGCGAACGGCTGCCAGAGAGCCAGCATTCGGTTCCATTCATATGAAGAGAAAGTGCAGAACCAGGGGAACCCAGGGAAAGCTATTAATGGCGGCTGGGCAGAGTACCTCCCAAATGGTGTCCTAGACCTGAACCATAGTCGGTGGACAGCTCCCACACTCCTCCAGGAGTATATGGCAAATGCATGTGGGAAGGAGCGTTTGTCACAGGTAACACATCCGTTTTCAAGCTTGTGTTGTGGATGAAATTTTCTGTTTGCACCAAAAAATTCCATAATCTGCGCCATATTTTTCTTGTTTGTACTTTAAATTGTTTTTTTTTTCCAACATATATCCCCATATCGTTCAGGAACATGGGTCCAAACTGTAATAAAATGCAACAAAAAACTGAAAAGTCGTATATGTCTCAATCATAATTATAATATTATTACGCCTGTTCCAAATTTACCAGAGTTTATTAACAAACAGTCAGACTTATAAATAAGCAAAATAAAACACAAAAAAAATGTAAATTAGGAAGAAAAAAAAAAGAAGAAATAAGAGTAAAGGGAAGAATAGGGAAGGGACGGGGTTGCCTGATTACCTTCTTATCTGATGTTAAGATACTGTTGGCATAAGACAAGCAAGTTATTATGAAAGCTAAATAATATAATAAGAATGATAATTACTAGAACAAAAAAGACTAACTCCTAAGGTTCTTTCCGTTTATAACCATATAACTTAAGTGCAACTCACAACCTCATTCTGTTTTATATAAATATACCATACCTTCCACGCTTTCGTCTAAGTATTATTAAAAGGCATGGATGCTCTAACTGTTTGTTCCATTTTACCATTTTGAGTTTTTAATTCTGACACCTCCTTCAGGGAAGGGACATATGATAATGCCCAGTTCCAAGCTAATCATTTTAAAGCCGGTACTATAATATGAAATACAAGGTATTTCTCCCATTTAGTACGATATGCGGATAAGTTTAAATAATTATGCTTTCAGGTAAGTATGGGATCTTCACCCCTACACAATTTTGAATTAACAGAAATTTTTTTTGTCAATGTTAACTTCCACATGTTCAGCGTTTAACATATTCCCTTTGTGTGCCTTAAAAACACAGTCCCAGTAACTTTCAGGAAAGGTTTGACCAAATTCTTTCCCCCAGCCTATTAAAGAATGCATCTTAGTAATTAGATCCATTTTTAATAATGCCTGATAAATCACTGATAAATGTGTTCTAGATGGCAATATACCACTACAATTTAAAAAAAAAAAAAAAAAAAAGATTAGTTGTAGACCACTAGTAATAAGCCAATAGGATTTAATAATCAAATATCGAAAATATAGACCTCACTCCATGAATTTGTTAACCATTAATAATTAATAGGATAACACATGCAGAGCTAGTAACTGTTGTTACTGCTTTACAGTGTTGCCATTGGCAATTTGCTAAGGTAGGATAGACTATGCAAGGTCAAGTGCAACTCAAATATCTTAATCTATTGGAAAATTTTCAGCATAGCCACATGCTTGTGTGATATTTTGTTTTTGCAGTGCAGTATTCAGTCAAACTATACTATTGTCACCTTGTTGTCTGTCCTTCAAGACTTTCAACTCAAGGTTCTGCTTTGAAGCATTTTTCTATAGCTTTGCTCAAGATTAAACCACTTTTTCATAGGAAATACTGACATGTGCTCTTACTTGCTATGCCAATCACATTTGGAAATCTCCAGTGATTCTCTCTTCTTGTTTGCAGCATCCAATTACATCACTTCCATATATTACATTTTTAGAATGTTTAAAATATGTATCTAAGATAGCTGTAACACCCTCCTGCTTCTGAACTGTCACGTTAACATGACATGGTATTGACGGCCCATTACTTTCTCAGAGTTGCTGCATGACTTTTGCATGCTTCTTAGGCAAGCTTGTGGCTAGGAAATAACCTTCAGATTCTGCTTTGAAATTGTCCCAGTCACACCAGAAATGTTTTCATAGTTGCCAAACTAGTTTTTCTCATAGTTGCCAAATATGAAACCCTTTTTACAGAGACAATTTTCTGCATTTTGTTCTTGTATTGTCCCTTGACCTGTTTCTCATATTCCTTAAAAGAAACACTATAGGAGTCAGGAGCACAAACATGCAATTCCTAACCCTATAGTATTAAAAACACAATTTAGGTGGTGTGCCTCCCCCATAACCACCTTAAAAGGTAAGAAAATGTACTTTATTTTATGTGTTGTGTGAGTCCACAGGCATTTTTCTAGCGCCGCATAGGTCTGCCGTGGGCCTCCTTGCTGACATCATCAGAATTTATGATTTCAGCCAATCCAATACTTTTTCATAGGGAAAGCATGGGATTGGCTGAAATCAGTAAGGAGGCAGGGCCAAACGCTAGCTTGGCCAATCAGCACCTTCTCATAGAGATATATTGAACCAATGCATCTCTATGAGGAAAGTATAGCATCTCCAAGCAGAGTGTGGAGAAGCTGAAAGGTAGTGCTGCACAGTGTGCAGCACTGTCCCAGGAAACAATAGAGAGGTGTCCGTATTGGGCAATGTAACCACTGCCTTTTCTCATGAAAATGCCTGCAGGAAATTATTATATTCACCAGAACAACTACATTAAGCTGTAGTTGTTCTGGTGACTATAATGTCCCTTTAATAAAATTTGTGTTTTTATTGAGGTGCCACAAGCTGAATTTGACCCCAACTTTGTAATGCGTTTTACAGATCCTATAAGAGAGTAGTAACATGTTGTGTGCTGATCACTTAATAATACTTTCCCCAAACAATGGCATTACTAACTTGTTATGTTTGTTTAATTATGTATTCTTTTTTATATATATAACATTTTATTGTTCAATGGGGAGAACAATAAAATATTCTTGAAATAATGTACTGTAATAGAGAATCTGGCTATGCAAAGATATTTGCTCAAAATGTAAACTTTCAATATAAATCCAATAAAACCTGCAGAGGACAAATTTGATGTAAAGTTGAATATAAAGGAAAGTGTGATATTGGCATGTGCGGAAAAGTTTTATAGTGGCCTCAGTTCCAATCAATTAATCCCTGAAATTCAGAAAAGGATACAATGCTCGGATTTCGTACTTTGACCATAGTGCGAATTAACAAATCACTTGGCCATTCTTTGATGTGGTGGTGGTTTGTGATGTAGAAGATTATATTATCAAGGAAAAAACTGAAGTTTCCCAAAAACATTTTTGGTTCATTTTGATGGGTATTATTATCTGCAAACCATTTGCAAACTTTTTTTTGTATGGTGTCATAAATTAGGGTAGAAGAAAAGAGATGGTTAGAATTAAACCAATGCATGAATGGTTATGGTAAAGAGGAGATGGGTAAGTGTAGTCCTTTTTATGATTTGTAGTAAACTCCAGGGATCTAATAGGTTCCGAGAGTGGTTGAAAAATGGAAAAATTGCAATGAATAGGGAGGTTGTAAGAGTAACAGCTCATAAGCATGCTACTGCCAGGTTTCCAATTGTATTAAAAACTCCTCAAATTATTAACAGCAATGATTGATAGGAAGTAAGGCAATGACATGAAGAATACAAAGTAAAAATTACATTGCTTAATAACTCGCCAGCAATCACCAAATAATGTGATATCAGATGTGATATTAATATTATAAAAAGGTAATATATATTCAGACATGATATTTAGTATATTTGTGTAACCTATGTAAAGCAAAGGTGTCTGATATTTAAGGAAGGCTGCCTTATTTGATGTCTACTGCTAAACGTCAATCAAACACAGCCAACCTACTTCATCAGCGAAAAAATATAGAAATGTATCTGGAATGCTACATATGACAGAGTTTAGAATGAATTTCTGCTTTTTATTTCATTACAACTTCTGCAGCATTGGTGATATCAGGTGCGTTTTGGGTCTCATTGTCATTAATTGGCTATGTTAAAAATGTTTAATTTTGTTAAAGTCAAGGATAGCTGGAGGAAACTCATCTCCGACATTAGATTTTTGCCTGATTAACAGATTTAGGAAGGGTACTTTGAATAGCTATATAATGCACTTAGGGCCATTTGATGTCTTAAATATGACCTACGGTGCCCCAGAGAGCATTTTAAGTGAATAAAAATTTCCATTGAACAGATCTGTCAGTGGTCTTTAATCAGCACTAGTCTGCCACTTTAATTGCTTTTTTGGATTAGGGGTTATTAAATACTGCATTATGTACTGTATGTACATTGTGAGAATGGCAGGGATTCCGTGAATTCTGTACATTTAATAGCATTACTACTGGGCTGTAAATGAAAGCTTACAGGACAGATCTGTAAGCCTGAATATCACAGCGTACAATTAGAAATGTCACTGCACTTCATGCCTCTTACCCCTCCCTTCTTCAATATCAAATGGTTAATTCATTGTGGAGGTGGATGAGGACAGCCATGAATAGTTGCCGGGATACAGACACGAAATACATGGACCTCTGGAGCTCGGTTTCTTAAAAAATATAGGAATGGATGTAGATGAATGTCAATTTGGGATCTTGATTTTTGAGCAAATATATATATTAATCAGGAGGTACTTTTGTGACAAACATAAAATAATTTAGAAGCAGTGTCTTGTGTTTTTATCTAAAGTGAGTTGCGTTCGGCTTTGAATACCTTCATTATCAGATTTCAAAAGAACACAGTTGACCTTTACTAACACACTGTTTATAAACAATTTCAATCTTAGCATAACATTAAATCGTGCAATCTTAACCTTCCGTCAGTGAAAGTTAATGGCAGTGCAGAACCATCAGT
This sequence comes from Pelobates fuscus, assembly GCF_036172605.1. Taxonomy (NCBI): domain Eukaryota; kingdom Metazoa; phylum Chordata; class Amphibia; order Anura; family Pelobatidae; genus Pelobates; species Pelobates fuscus. The sequence continues at coordinate 333,385,670 of NC_086320.1, read as the reverse complement.
CTTTTTTTTTTATTGTATCTGTCCATTAATTAAAACCAGGCACATTAAAAATTGTGTGTGAAAGAGGAAGATATAAAAAAAAAAATCCTGCAACATTGTTCTCAAAAGAATTTGTGTTTAAGTGTTTATATTGAACTTTATGATATCGGCTGAATAACATTCCCCAAAGGCCTTTTCTTCGTTAGAAAAAAAAAAAAATACGAGAAAATATCTGGTGTTTTTCAGATAAGTGCATAGTTTCTCTATTAGAATTTTAGCAAGATTGTTGTATGCCCACACATGAGCCGTACCCCATATTTATGTAAGCATACATTTTCCGACTCCTTTGTGAGTGCAATATCGGAAAGAGCATTTTAATGAAAGTGTCTTGTGTTTGTATATTGAAATGCTTTTAAGTCACCAGCTTTGAAACTAATATCAGTAGAAAAGAAAATTTCCTTTTGAAGTTATGGTTTTAAGGCCTTTTTAAATGTTTACTTGACAATTGTTGTTAAAGATTGAGTCTGGATGTGAGTTATTTTAAAAATAGACCCATTTATTTTTAACCATCTCGCTGATTCAAGTTACCGAAGAATTGTGCGTTTATTAAATTTTACATTTTGGCATACATGTTTGAAATATACAAAGTATTTAATGTATCTAATGTGCGCAAGGATATGTGCTAAATGATCATCTTGTTGCTTGCAAATTACAGCAATGTAGATTTTATAGATTGCTCAACAGGTAGACAGAAGGATTGACTGACATAATAAGATCGATAAGATAAAAAGGATTGGGGGGCACACCCAGAACGTGCATTCCCCAGGAATGGTGCTGCCGTAATGACCAATATTAATTAATAATACAAATCATGTTACAGCGTGCACATAACAAAACACTTATAAATCTCATCAGGCTACTTAAAATCGCCTATCTAAGAAAACAAATATGAGTATTCAGTTCCACCATATGGCCATATTGTATTAAGCCCACCACTACTTCAAAGTACCCCAATATCGGTGGGTCCTACACTAAATCCAAATGTGGGAGACAATTTTAATAGTGCTAGTGCTAAGTAAGCTAAAGTGTATAAAAGTAATCGATTGAAAGAGCGTTGGGAGTTTACAGAATACAAAATTAATGCAGGACCCACTGATACTGGAGTACTGTGAACTAGTGGTGGGCTTAACACAATTTGGCAGTATGGTGTTTTCTTACATTGGTGATTTTCAGTAGCCTGATAAGATATATAAGTGTATATATAAGTGTATTTTTATGTGTGAGCTGTAACTTAATTTACATTACTTCAACGATTATAATTCCACTTTGCAGCAAGAATGTTTACTGCATTCAGAATAAAGTCCAGAAAATATTGTCTGCAAATCAGTCTCTCTTCAATGAATCAGTCTCGCTTAATAACAACCCCTTACTGAGTTAATATTTCTGACCACAGTCAAGCAATCTTTTTAAACATAGTTGGGTGCAATCATGACATTCACCTGGGATTTTATTACTTCTCACACAAAATCTGGTCAGCATTCGATGGCTGGTGGCGTACTGGCCAACCCTGCTCTCCAGATACTCTAGCCAGTGACTAAGAATGCAGCTCACAGATAACACACATCTGTTCCCTGGGGATTTACATTTGAAAATAGAAACATATTGAATTAGAGGTCTAATATACCTCCCTTCAAACACCAAAGCAAATTTATGTCTGTTAGGTATCCCTACTGTATGTCATTCGTCATCCTTGCGTTACCATCTTGGAAAAGGCTAGATGCTCCTTTTTCACTTCTTTTTTTGAGCAAGACATATGTAATTTTGTTTATGTGAGGCAGCATCATTTTTTATACAAGCTCATGAGTCTGCATTGTTTTTTTTTTAAACCAATATAGGTCTTTTTTTTGTCTGAACTTTTAAAAAGTTCCATTATTGATGTCTCTACAGCATGTCATTTTCATGTAGGGACATGTCTATATGACATAACAGACCTAGGCTCTACACCCTGTTCCAAATTATTATGCAAATTCTATTTAAGTAAGATGAAATATTTTGTTTTTCAGTTTAACTCATGGGTGGCACTGTGTCTCAGGGCTCTTTTGATCACTGAAAACAATCTCGAACACCTGTGATAATTAGATTGCCAGGTGAGCCCAATTTAAGGAAAAACTACTAAAGGAGGGTGTTCCACATTATTAAGCAGAGCCCCATTTTCATGCAATATGGGGAAGAAAAAGGATCTCTCTCGTGCCCGAAAAGAGTGAAAAAGTTCAATGCCTTGGACGAGGTATGAAAACATTAGATATTTCATGAAAATTAAAGTGTGATCATCGCACTATTAAGAGATTTGTGGCTGGTTCAGAGCACAGACGGGTTTGTGCAGATAAAGGCACATTGAGGAAGATTTCTGCCAGATCCATGCATCGGATCAAGAGAGCAGCTGCTAAAATACCATTACATAGCAGCAAACAGATATTTGAAGCTGCTGGTGCCTCTGTCCCATGGATATCAATGTGTAAAGTCCTCCAGAGTCTTGCAACTGTGCATAAGCCTTCTATGCGGCCACCACTAACCAATGCTCACAAGCAGAAACGGCTGCATTGGGCAGAAAAATACATGAAGACTAATTTTCAAACAGTCCTGTTCACTGATGAGTGCCGTGCAACCCTGGATGGTCCAGATGGATGGAGTAGTGGATGGTTGGTGGACGGCCACCCTGTTCCAACAAGGCTGCAACGTCAGCAGGGCGGTGGTTGAGTCATGTTTTAGGCCAGAATCATGGGAAGAGAACCCTTTAGGGTTCCGGAAGGTCAAAAGATGACCTCTGCAAAGTATGTGGAGTTTCTGACTGACCACTTTCTTTCCTGGTACAGAAGGAAGAACTATGCTTTCCGTAATAAAATCATCTTCATGCATGACAATGCACCATCTCATGTTGCAAAGAATACCTCTGCATCAATGGCTGCTATGGGGATGAAAGGAGAATAAGGCATGGTGTGGCCTCCATCCTCCCCTGACCTTAATCCTATTGAGAACCTTTGGAGCATCCTCAAGCAAAAGATCTATGAGGGTGGGAGGCAGTTTACATCCAAACAGCAGCTCAGGGAGGCTATTCTGACATCTTGAAAACAAATTCAAGCGGAAACTGTCCAAAAACTCACAAGTTTAATGGATGCAAGACTTGTGAAGCTACTATCAAATAAGGGGTCCTATGTTAAAATGTAACGTGACCTGTTAAAATGTTTAAAAAGTTAAAATGTTGTTATAAGTTTGATTGAAATAGCTTTTGATTTCAGTAAATATGCTCCAAACAAAACAAATGACAATTTTCAGTTCTTTACAACCTATAAAGTGTTTTGAAACATACTTATAAACTATCCACTGTAAATTTAATTTTATGCAACTTAATTCCTCGTATTGGTACCATAATGGTGGGTCTTTTTTAACCCCATTCTATGCTAGACAGTGTGAAAGCATTGAGTTAGCAATTAGGAAAATATTTGGGAAATACATACCTCTTCATTGGACTTCCTCATCATATTTTTTTTTTTTTTTTATTTTAGCCATTTTTGTGTCCCATACATAATTCCACATTAGATCTTGAGAAAATTTTAATATCCTATCTGGGACTTTTATAGGAATATTTCTCATTAAATATTCGATTTTAGGCATTATATAGTCTTTCACTGTGTTATTCTTCCCTATCCATGAAGCCCTCACATTACTCCATGAGTCTAATGTTATTTAAATTTATTTTAAAAGATGATAATAGTTACGAGGTACCAACATCTTCAGATCGAAACCTAGATGAATACCTAAATATTCCATTGTGTCTTTATTCCATACAAGATTGTATAGTGAGGGGGGCGGGGCCTGGTTGCAGAGCAGAGAGGAAGCATGTCTTAGCAGCTCCTGCTCAACAGAACAAACAAAGCAGAATATCGCGACTTAAACAGCGGCTACTCGATACAGCAAGGTCACCAACCGAGAGGGAACATTGAGGTGAACAAACTGACACCACTTAAGCGACAGTTCAAGCAATACTCACCCATCACCCTGGTGAGGCCTACAAGCAAGGCAGGCACAGGATAGACGGCTGCTCCCCTGCTGCCACAACAAGGCGAAAACCCCATGCAAAGTACTGGTAACATGACACCAACACAGAATCCCGGGCTTACTACCGACAAGACCAACAAAATGGCGGATGCCTCCCACGCTACTGACCCATGCAGTGCAGCGCTGGAAACGGAGCGCCGGTTAAATAAAATCTTTGCCTCCTTTTGGGAGAAACTGGAGGCCTGCATGCAACCTCCGGTGCCGGAGAATCGGCCCACATACCTACCACAGAACCAACATCAGGCAGTCAAGTGGAGGGTAGCACTAACCCCCTCTGAAAATAAACCCACAAGAGGCAAGCAGCAACAAGGAGCCATCTCGGGATCATGCTTCTGGAGCCCCACAGAGTGCAGCAGCAGACCAGGGGCGGCACCCAGAGACCTGGGAAAACCCAGGAGAGGGCGCCCATGGCTACCTCACCTGCGAGTGGATATGGGACACAAGCTCAGAAAGGGCAAAGCGGGCTCGAACTAGTTGGAGAAACGGCGGGACGCGAGGCCCCATGAAGCGACAGCCACAGGCGGAATCTCCCGTGGCAGTGGCAACCCACGATCGGTCAGGGAGACAGGCCACGCAACCACAAGACTGACTCAATATGCCCCACCACGATCACGTCCACATGGCACAAGGTCCATACGCACCTAAACCCATGGTCTACCGAGCTGGATGCCTCACCCTGCACAGTGTGGATACACGCAGCCCCTGCAAGGCATTGGCTGACTTGAGAATCAAGTCGGGGACTCCAAGACAGGCAAGGTGCCTATTGCCTAGTACCTCTAAGTACTTTAGTTGAACATTCACATACGTTTAGCCTCTGCTACAGAGACAGTCCTAACCTACCTTGATTACTTGGGGGTACGAGTGGGGGGTCTTATTTTATGTTTATCTTATGTTTATTATTTGACAGAATGCTAATCGCTCATATGCTTTGCATACATCACAGCTACACATCACATGTTCGCAAACTGTAATTTGCTTGTTGATCGTCTGCTATGTCTAGCATCACTAACTTACTAAAAATGCTCACTCCTGCCTTAACACTGTAAAATTGTGTTGATTATGTTTGCACTTGTTAAAGCTGTTAAGGCAATACAGGCATCGACGACTCATCTGCCTACACGCCATTGGGTCAAGAGAGCTATTCCCGCGATGTCTTAGCTATACCATAGTTAATTATCTGGTTAACAGTATCTAATGTGAAAAAAATTGTAGGAACACAGCTTAATCTAGTATGCTAATCTCGCATATGGTTGCAGATTGTTTCGTACTGCATAGACAGCTCGGACTAACCGGTCTCCTACTCTACATAAACTTTAAAATGTGCAATCAGTATGTAATGCTGGCCAACTAGCATAGTATGTTGTTTGTTGCATTCTCATCTCTCACCTCACAACTATCTAAGTTTAAAAACAGTCTTCACTCCTGGCTGATTCCCCTGAGACATAATGTTCATTGTATAGTGGGGGAGGTGGGGAGGGGATCCGGGGGGGGAGCTGGGAGGGGGGGCCTTCCTGGCATAGAGAATGTGTCCACAAGCCCTGACGAGTGGGATGTGCTCTGACAGACCCTGTGACCCCCCCGGACCCATAGTTCCCATTATCTAGGCCCACACGGGGGAATGAGGACAGACACGAGACCTAGACACAGATTAGCCCCCTGGAAGACATGAGGAGACGGACGAGCCTCTGGCAGACCCAAATGGGGACACACTGCAGTGACGGAAGGGGGATGAACCAGGCCGGGAGGTAAGCGGGGCCCAATGGGGGGACACCTGAAGGGGATCCGGGGTAAGCGCACGGTTGCCCCAGGGGCTCCCCATCATTAATGGCCCAGGCGGCCCACAGGTCCATGCCACAGACTACCTCCTATGCTACTAATTGCCATGGGGAACCTGGGTGGGAGACAGGTGACCGGGAGTAGGTGGACGCCCACGGGAGGACACAGAGCACTGAGAGGCTTCTGACAGGCCCACAGGGACACACTGCTCAGCTTACTGTCACTATGCTGCCAAACTGTTTAAATGTCACTACAGTAGAACCCCCTTCTGCGAAATTGCTTTAGTTTAAATCCGGGGGGGGTCAGACGGATGCCCGGGAATGAGTGCGTGCCCAAGGGGGGATACAGGGCACAAGGAGGCCTCTGGCTGGCCCTCAGGGTATTGCTGGTCTGTTCAATGTAACTAAACGCCCTCAGGGTATTGCTGATCTGTTTAATGTAACTAAACTGTTGATTTGTTAGAATGTACCTTCAGTTAAGCCGTCTCATGCAAAAACACCACTGTTATAAATTGTTCACCTATTTATCTGCTCTGTCTTATGAATGTGCAGCCCAAAGAAGAGATACTCAGACACGTAAATACTTCCCCCCCTAGGCTCAGGAACAATGAGCATTTACACTGAGCCGGACGTGAGCAGTAGCCTCACGACTCTCTACACCTTTTACTTCATACCGGCCGCTACGGCCCTACGCAACGGACCCCACCTGTAAATTTGATCGAGCCCAGGGACCCCTCCATTTCTGGAAGGGGCGCACATACCCTGGTGCACCTGACCGATCTAGGGTCATAGTTGTCTACCCGTACTAGACACCCTCCAACCCCCCCCACCCATACAGACGTAATTGACTGACCCTCACTGATTGACGCACATCACTACCCATCCCCACCCTCACAGCTCCCCTCCCTTCCCTCCCTATTATCCTTTCTGATTGTTTTTGTCCCCTCCACCCTCCCCACTACACACACACAATCCGCAGCAATGTCACGGGGATTCCTGCCGGCTCCACTCAGGTTCTGGTCTAACAACGCCAGAGGCCTCAACATTCCTGAAAAACGCAAACACCTCCTACGGAAGCTGTGGTCCCTCAGGGTATCCGTAGCATTCCTGCAGGAGACACACTTCAGGGAGGGGAATGCCCCCGTGCTACGAGATGGACGATTTCCCCAGGGATTCTTTGCAAACCACCGAGATGCCAAACGTTCAGGTGTGGTCATCCTCTTGGCGGGAACTGTACCATTCCGGTGCACCGATACCGAGGTAGACCCGCAAGGGAGGTACCTTTTCGTGAAGGGAACTATAGCGGATCGCCAGTACACCCTGGCCAATGTATATTGCCCCAACCACGGCCAACACACATTCTTGGCCCGAACGCTATCGCGCCTGGAGAAATTTAGAGAGGGGCTCCTGATTTTGGCGGGGGACTTAAATCTCCCCCTAGACCCTCGGGTGGATACGTCTCGGGTGACCAGCGCCATACCAGACCACTGTGTGCGCAGGACCAAACACGCCCTGAATAGACTTGGCCTGGTCGACTGCTGGCGAGCGGCCCACCCTGACGGGAGGGATTACACCTGCTATTCAGCCCCCCATAACCAGTATAGAAGGATTGACTACATCTTCGTGGCGCAGGAATACCTACATCTGCTCATGTCCGCGGATATAGGGATCCACGGAGACTCCGACCATGCCCCCGTGTCCATACAACTCAAATCGCCCCTCTTCAAGCCGAAAGAACGCCAATGGAGACTTAACGATAACGTACTAACAGACGCGGAATGCACGACTCTGACCTCACAAGCGCTCACTCACTACTTTGAGGATAATTCCTCCCCCGAGGTCCCACCGCTGATCACCTGGGAGGCGCATAAATGCGGAATTAGAGGGCACTACATCAGCCTTTGCACACAACGTAAACGAGAGTGCTCCAGACTAGTCCTGGACCTAGTCCAGCGGATAGTAGACCTGGAAGACTTACATAAACAGGAACTGACAGAAGACATTTACCTGCAACTGACGGATGCCAGAAGACAACTCAAGGCAGTACTCTCCCAGAAACTGCTCAACGTGATCCGCAGGTCTAACCGCTATTTTTACGAGTACTCCAACAAATGCGGTAGAATGTTAGCCAGAAACCTGCAACAGAGGCAGAGGCAAAACCACATCAATAAAATCAATACACAAGACCGGAAAGAAACTCGACTCCCGGCGGAGATTATGCAGGCGTTCAGGAACTATTACACGGACCTCTACAACCTGGCTGATTCATCTAGCACCCATGACCCAGCAAGACACGGCCGCGACCTGACAGAATATCACTCCAGACATGTCTCCCGGAAAATTACCCCAGAGCAAGCCGCAGTCATGGAACAGCCTCTGTCTCCCGAGGAATTATACGCGGCGCTCAAGCTGACCAAATCCAACAGAGCGCCGGGACCGGACGGCCTCCCCGCAAGTTACCTTCGCACTTTTAAAGACATACTACTGCCACACCTACTGACGGGCCTAAATTAGATCCTTGAGGGCTGGAATTTTCCGACCGGCTCGCTCCGTGCCGTGGTAACGGTCTTGCCGAAAGAAGGTAAAGACCCAGCATGCTGTGCTAGTTACCGCCCCATCTCCCTCCTAAATGCTGACTTTAAACTATTTGCGAAAGCCATGGCACTCCGACTGGCCGGGGTGCTCCCTGACCTGGTGCACCCAGACCAGGTGGGTTTTGGTGGGAAGCCCGGGACAATACTATCCAGGCGCTTAAAATCATCCACTCGGCCGGAAAGCGAGGAGAGGGACTAATCCTCCTCTCCACAGATGCGGAAAAGGCCTTTGACCGAGTGGATTGGGCGTACCTCGCAGCCACACTACAACACATGGGCTTCGGTCCCAATATAAGGACCTGGATAGCAGCATTGTACACCAATCCGACGGCACGAATCCGTGTCAATGGCGCCCTCTCAGACCCGTTTCCCATACGGAATGGCATGAGGCAGGAATGCCCCTTGTCCCCCCTTCTGTCCGCCCTCTCTTTGGAGCCACTCTTGGAGGCGGTCAGAGCTAACGGGGGAATCTTGGGACATACAATCGGGAGAACGGAGCACAGGGTTGCGGCATATGCCGACGATATGCTCTTCTTCCTTGAACGGCCGCTGATCTCCGTGCCAAACCTGTTGGGGCTCCTCCGAGAGTTTGGGAGGGTCTCGAACTTGAAACTCAACACAGAGAAGTCAGAGGCCATTAACATCTCGGTCCCTGCCGAATCTGCGAGGCACCTTCGATCCCAATTCAAGTTCAAATGGTGCGAGGCCAAACTGAAATACCTCGGTATCTGGTTGACTAAAAAGCTCGCACACCTCTACCAGGCAAACTTTGTGCCTATCCTGACCACCATCCAGGCCGATATGCATCGGTGGACAGACCTCTACATCTCGTGGTTTGGACGCATAAACGCGATAAAGATGAACATCCTACCGCGTCTTCTATATCTCTTTCAGACGCTCTTGATATTCCTACCACGAGACTTCTTCCACGCTATATCCACGGCGATTCGGAGATTGGTGTGGAAGGGGGGAACACCATGAATCAGTAAATACCGACTGGAGCAACCCAAACACAGAGGAGGAGCCGGACTCCCATCGATCACGGGATATTACAGAGCAACGCACCTGCTGCGGGTTGTGGACTGGCACACCCAATTGACAGACAAACTATGGGTACGAGCCGAGATTGCACAGGCAGAGGGGAAAATCCCAGCGCAACTATGGAGATCGGGAATCTCACACACCGCCCTCCATACAGGGAACCCCCTGATTGATGCAACCGTGAAGCTATGGTGCGCTCTTCGCTATCCGCAGCAGTTGACTACCCACACCAGCCCACTAACGCCCATCTCCTGTAACCCAGATGTTGGGGGAGGACAGATGCCAGGCGACCTAAAAAAATTCACAAGATCAGACTGGATATACATGCGCCAATGGTGCAAAAATGGCACCCTCAAGACCCTGACAGAACTGCTCCCTGACACAATCCCCACGGTCCTTGACCGGTTCCGATACATGCAGGTCGGGTCGTTCTACTCAGCCACGGTAGCCAAGCAACAATTCCACCGCGATCTCACACACTTTGAAGCACTCTGCGCAAGTAGGAGGCACATGGAACGGGGGATTTTGACCCTGTACACTATGCTTATAGGTGGGGGAAATGAACCACCTCCGAAGTTTATCGCCAGATGGGAAAGAGAAACCGGGGAATCCCTGACAACCCAGGACTGGGAAAAGATATTTTTACTTACACACAAAAGCTCTATTAGCTCAAAATTTCAGGAAATGAGCTACAAGCTGTTAACTACCTGGTATAGAACACCTGACGTGCTACACCGCATGAACCCAGATGTAGAGGATACATGTTGGCAGTGCGGGGAAGAGAGAGGCACTATGCTCCATGTCTGGTGGACATGCTCATCCATCGCCCCCTTCTGGGAAATGGTACACGCCAAAATTTGCGAGATATCGGACCCGGAACTCCCGCTCCAGTCCCTCCCCATGTTACTACACCACACGAGCATGACGCTAAAGACCTATAAGAAATCATTGACGAAACACCTGTTGACGGCTGCAAAGTCCCTGATACCCACACTGTGGAAACAGACGGCGGCCCCCACCTTCCAGCAGTGGGTGGATAGAGTAGGAGAAATTCATACCATGGAAAGCATGACGGCATCCCTCCAGGGCCACACAGAAAAATGTAATCTGACATGGACCCCCTGGCTCTTGTACATTGCTGCGGACAGAACTGTACCCTAAAACAAGGGGCATCCTTAACTTACCCCTCCTTTTCCCTCCCCCCTCCGTCTCCTCCACACACACACCTCTTCCTATTAGGATACACACATCCCCTCCCTCTCTCTCGCCCTCCCTACACCCTTTCCGTCTCCCCCTCCCCCGCTCCCCACCCACCCGAACCATTGCTGGACCAGACTATCACACTCTTCGATATGAACCAAGACATGCATGCCATGACAGATCAACGCACAGACGCTACAGCCCACCCAGCCTATGGAGAGGCCGACAGACTAAGACCTACATAATCAGACTAAAATACAGCATGCGCCTAAATCACCTTAGATGCCCACAGACTTATACCTACACATATTCGGGAAATTGCAGTAGGACCAGCCGCACAGGCACTCCTACCTGTCTAACCCACACACTGACAACCCTTCACCAGGTAGACACACCTGAGAGGCGTAGTTACCAAACAATAGCGGTCGACCGTCTCTAACGTTGACGAGAACCACAAAGTACGACAAGTACATCCAACACTACCGTGAAAAGGGGCGATAAGCAAGCGGACTTAATTCATGCCGTTATAATTTAGATTATCGCTGGGAGATAAAAGAGGGACAGAAATTAACGTACTGATCCTGTGCCCCCCGATGTTCGCTATAGCCAAGGTGACTCTCATACCCCTGACTTCCCCCCTTCTCCTACTCTCCCCTATATCCCCATCTAACCTAGACAATAACAGATAACAGAAGAATGTCAAAAACAAACAATGAGAATAGTAGGAGACACAGAAGTCTGATGGGCTGTATTTCACAGTTGTTTTATAAATAGCACTGTATTATCGATGTGATTTTTCTGTGGTTCTTGACTGTACCCTGGAATCGTGACACTAACTCAAAGATATTGTGCTCTTCTTTCTGTAATTTCCTGTTTTTTTGTTTTTTTTGAAAACGCAAAATAAAGATTGTCAAAAAAAAAAACAGTCTTCACGTCACTATATATAAAAAAATGTGCATTGTATTCCCTTGTCATGCCTTACTACCGGTACATTGATGTTTATTACTATATCGCCGATTGATTACTATCCTTCTTGTATGAGGGACATGTGAAATCAGATATGGGATAAAATCACAGCAGAGGAACTCACACAGTGATATTTAAAGTAAAAAAATGTAAACTATTTTCAAAGTAAAAAAAAAAAAAAAAAGATTGTATAGTGACTGTAGGAACTCTTTCGTCTCCTGGGGGTGCTCCACTAATTTTTACCATGGGTGTCAAAACTACTTAAACAGTTTCTAATTAAATATATTTAGCTTTTTTTAAATTCTGCCAAAGGTAAAACAGAGCTTGCAAACAATCTCAAAGTATAGTCATACAATGAATAATACAAAGCATAATATTGTAAATATCTAGACACATATAGAAATACAAACAGGAAAAATTATTAACATATACTGTTGAAGGCTGGTGCTGTATAGAGAATAGCATTTAGACTGCAAACATATCTGAACCTGGCCCTAGGAACCACAAACAAATCTAAACAGTCAGTAAAATATTAAAATAAAGTCCTCAGGGAGTTCCTTTAAAAAAAAAAAAAGTTCATTAAATATGAAAAGTTACAAAAAGTAGCCTCATCATGGTGTAAAAATTTTTACAAAAACAAAACAAAAACAAAAAAAAAGTAAGTAAGGAAAAAATAAAAAAAAATAGGGTAGATCTCACCTAAATTAATAAGGTGCACTTGTGGAAAATAACTGGATTTAAAAGCTTCATTAAAACACTTATGTAAATGGGGTGATAGTATATTTTAAACTTCTGGATCCAGGGACTTCCCATTTGGCACAACATGAATATCATGTTCTATTTAATCAATTACAATGGATGCCAGCAGGAATGTGTTGTTATTGTTTCTGAGGGTATCTGTGGATATCTGGGTTAAAATATTTTGTTTTTTTTTACGATCAAAAGATCTCTAAGTAAATCAAAAAGAAATACTCACAGGTGTCTGTGACCCAAAAGTTGGAAAGGCTGTTTACAATTTAATTTTTCTTATTTTCCGTTCATGTTCCTGGGTTGTACAATCAGCTTCAGTGGACTCTGCTGGCACTGCAGGTGTCATGCAGCCAATCCTAAACAACAATATATTCCACTAATGGCGTAATGTCTCCAGGGACCAGAGTGAAATATCTGCACATATTTCAGTGTGGTCCTTAAAGGGTTAAACCATTTGTATTTTTTTTTTTTTTTTTAAATAATAATTTTGTTTTACAGGTTTTAAAATGTAAGGTCTATTTTTTCTTATGGGAAATTAGGTCCTAAGCTAGGCAGCCACCACTCCACAGCATTCAGTGGTTAAATAACCCTCACCTTCCATTTCAGGACCAAGGTTCCTCTTTGCCTCCTCTGACATCAGCTCCGAGACGGAACATAAGCAAGCGCTGCGCACAGGTCGTGTCTCCAAGAGGGGGATGATTACATTGTATGGCCCAAGGAGTCTATATAACGGTCAAGCTGCTTACTTGTCCCATAGTTTATGTATAAAGATGGATGTTGTATAGTCACTAGTTTATAACATTTGTTCTTAGTTATTAGTTAAATTGTTTCAGGAAGGGAGAGGGTAGTGGGAGACCTTCAGTGTCATGAGATTAGAAGGCATGTTATTATTAATATTTTTAATTATATTATTAAATATTTGTTAAACCATTTTTATTTCTTGAAATATTTGATCATGTTTTACAGGTTTACAAATATAGGGCCTACTTTTTCTTATAGGAAACTAAGCCCTAAACTAGGCGGCCACCTCTCTACAGCACTCAATCGTTAAAGAACCCTTGAATTTACTCACCTCCCATTCCAGGACCGAGGTCCCTCTTTGCCTCTTCTGACATCAGCTCCGAGGGGGAACCTAAGCGAGGACCGTGCACACATTGGGCCTTAACTATAGGAAAGCATTGAATCTATGCTTTCCTAAGGGGGATTTGAAGACACTGGATGTCCTCATGAAACTAGGTGGCCACCCCTCTGCAGAATTCAGTGGTTAAATAACCCTTTAATTCACTCACCTTCCAATACAGGACCGAGATCCCTCTTTGCCTCCTCAAACATCAGCTCCAAGGGGGAACCTAAGCGAGCACTGCAAACACATTAGACCTTCCCTATAGGAAAGCATTGCATCATTGCTATCCTTAGGGGGATTTGAAGACACCTGATGTCCTCATGCATAGAGTGAGGACATCCAGCAAGGTTTCACAGAGTCACGGAGTCAGTGTTGTTTCACGGAGTCAGCAGGAATCGTCTCTAGTGTCTGTATGGTAGATAGCCACTAGAGACAGTTTTAACCCTGAAATATAAACAGTGTAGTTTATGTAAGAAACAGGTACAGAGCACCCAGACCACTTCAGTGTCTCTTTAAACAAGTTCCTATCTAATATTGTCATATTAAATTACTCATCAACTGTTACTCACACTGTTTGACTGATGGGCTATATTTCCTCTATCCCTTTTGTCATGTCACCTTTTTTCCAGTTCCATATGCTAATGTATAATGTAATATTGAACAAGCAGACTGAGGGTAGAACCAGAGGTGGGTTTATAATATTCAAAAGCAGAGAGATAGAACAGAATATGGCAGCGCTGATAGATTTAGAAATCTCATCACGAAAGTGTTAAGTGGATCAGAGGGAGGATTCTTCCGAAAACAGAGGCATAAAAAAAGGACAGAACTGCTTCAAGGTCAGCAAAATGCATTGGGTGTTGATTTATTGTTTTATACATTATTCTTAATTCTGATTTATTAAACATGTTTTTATACTACTCCCATAATGTGCCTCTATTGGTGTGCGCATCCAAGTGGTTATTAATGACTTATTATGGAAAGAACTGGACTTTCATAGGTCCTTGATACAATGATTTGACAAACTTATTTTTGCAAGTGATGGTTTGGCACAAAATATTTTCTAGCTTTAAATGATAATCATTTTTTTGTAGAAGTTTTTTTTCTTCTAATCTATCTATCCGTCTATCTATCCATCCATCCATCCATCCATCTATCTATCTATCTATATCTCTCTCTCTCTATCTATCTATCTATCTATATCTCTCTCTCTATCTATCTATCTATCTATCTATCCATCTATCTATCTGTCAATCTATCTATCTAATCTATCTATCTGTCTATCTATCTATCTATCTATCTATCTAATTAAAAGTTATATGTAATGTCAGGTCTCAATATTTTGATAAATATTTCTATATAATACAATATGAAAGTGTTGTCAGCCAAGACAGACTACAAAGCTTCATATATTATATTGCATTAGAAACACTTTACATACGAAGATTAAAATGAACTATACCTTAAGTCCATCATCTATTATTCTGGGTTAATGGTCATGTTATCTGAAGTCAATTTAACACATTCCACATTCTGGCTGAACTTTAGCTATTTTTTAATGGACAGCTCTGCAGTAATACTTCTTTTATTTTGTTATCTTGTGAATAACAGTATTCCATTCCCTACAATCTTTTATGAACCTTTGGAAATGAAAAAAAAAAATCTAAATTTGGATATAATTCAGGTCTTGTGACACAATTACTGCTACTATTTCCTCCCTAAGGAAGTAATTTTAGATTCCTTTTTTTCATTCACTATATCAGATGATAAGTAATCGGATACATATATGTAGTTAAGCAAGAAGAAATGGTGCTAATTGAGATTCATTTTAGTTTCTAAAATCTTTGATTCCATTTTCACTAATTACACATTTCTAAACCAATAAAGAAATGGCAAAAAGTCAAGACACTTAATTAAAATGAACATCTACATCATCATTAAGATCTTTAGTATTCTATTTGGCTATAAATGAAAAAGAAGGTGAAATATAGGACAGTTTGCTGCAGACTAGAAAATGAATTTATTGAGTGATAAGATACTGTGGCGGTAGCTATAGTACTAGTGAGACTATAAGGTCAATAAATGAAATAATCAGACAGCTATATTTTATTGTAAGGAGGAAGATAAGTTAATGTTCAGCTACCAAATCCATCTTCATATTATGACCCGAAATACTCACTTAGAAAATACAAAATATACTTGCTTTTAACAAGCATGGACACCAATAGATAAAATAAATTATTGCAATGGCAAAGATGACTTTAATCACCAGGCAGTGGTCCATGCTGGGGCAATTTATAATTAAACTGATCAGAAGAATAAAACACTAGAGCTCTGTAGTTTCTAACATTGTAACCAGACTTAAATCTATAATATACGCTTGTACTATCTTTTTCATGTACCCTTCCGCATACTTAGACAAAAGTCCACATTTTCATTCAAAATAAAAAAAAATGTGGACTGACAACTGATTGTTGCCAGATCATATTACATTAGCCAAATGTAGAGCAAAATAAAACAAAGCAGCACAAAACAAAATCTTAAGGATTTTGTAATTTTTTTTTAATTTTATAGATGCCAAACCCAGTGAAGACGGTGAATACATGCTGACTTTGTTCTATCCGACCACATAAACAATGTGGACAAATGGCTCCTTAGTGCCACTGCATAACACTCACAGCTACTTAGTATAATTGTTGCACTATTTTCTGTGACTGTTCCAATATGATCTTCAAGTTTTGCCTTTGAATATAATGCATAATGAATTACTATGTGACACAGATTTATATGGAATTATATGATTTACATTTATATGGAATTATAAGGCATAAATGAACAGCAAGCTCATATTTAAATGTGTTGTTAGAATGTGGGTGGTTCAGAAGCAAAATACATTGACAAGATTGGCAAGGGACAGATATTAGTGAGAAATAGGTTGAGAAGGCGTTTCTGACAATTAAAATAAGTGTAATCACACAACCTAAACATCTAGATGTGACACAAAAGGCATGATGTTATATGAAACAAAACAAAAGGTGTCAAAGAAAAGTGATGGTTAATAGTGTCAAAAGCAGTAGAAAGATCAAGAAATAAGCAGTAATCTACAGTGAACTATAAAATTGGCAGGAAATGTATCATCGTTTTAAAATAATAAAAAACTGTGTATGCAGAGTGTAGGAGTGTCTAACCATTTGATGATAACGTGAATTATATAAACGAATTAATACAAATTGTGTTTTTCCCTCAGTGTTTCTTCAGGTTAGCAGCCTCTTCGCTGCGTGTCTATCTTTTGCTCTTCAGATCTCAATACGTTTCCGTTTTGGAAGCTGTCTGAAAGACAGTCAAAATGATACAATGATACTTCATGAAACTTGTTGTGAGTTCCTGACTGTCCTCTCCCTCCAGTCTGTATACTCCCTTTCTTCCAGCAGTTCAACTCAATATTTGTATTCTTATCACACAGTGTAATAAGAGAGGTGTGGCTAGAAATGCTGGGTTAAGCTGAAGAATGCTGCAAAATATTTTTTCCTTTTTTGCTAAACTTAGATAGATATAGATATAGATTTGAACGTGGAGAAAAATACCTCAGGACAATGAACACGGTCTGTTAGTGCTGATAGTGTCCCTTTAAATGTATGATTTTACCACCACCATCTACATTAGTTCCAACACTGAATTTAGGTGTGTAGATTATGTCCTTGCATGCTCACTGTTTTCATTTCTCTGTTACTTGGGAGTTGCGTCACTTTATGTTTGTGCAGCCCTGACCATGACTTTCCTGGCTCACACAGCTTTCCTAACAGTTCCTGAAAGATAATGGGCATTATGTATCTACACCAAAACGGCCTTGTTAAGCTCAAGTTGTTTGCTTTTAAATTAGCCACATGCCAATACTAGCCAATACTTTCGTTCCTACAACAATGGTTCTGTGTAAACAACATGGTATAGAAAAAACAAATAAAAATGGTTTTAGATAGTGCCCAGATAGAAAACAAGTAAAAGTAAACATTTTGCTTTTTACATTTAACCCGATACTCTAGTAATCATTACAAGTGTTATTTGAAAGCCAGTCTTACTATGATCCCATATTTAATCCCATAAATTCATAACAAATGTGTCAAAGGCTTGCATGTAAGGTATTAATATACTTGGAAGGTACAACAAAATGCAAATATAATTCTCTTTGAAGCAGTAGAACACATAAGGCCTGTTCGTATAGTGTTAAACTTTAAAACATATGTAAACATTTCAAAAAATAAATGTACTGCTCAATTTGGAAAAAAATGGTGTTGAAATGGACAGGTGAGAAGTTTCAAAACGCACCAAATTAAATAGCCATAGTTCTCTTATTTTACATATAGTACACTATGATGGGGGTTAAGTGCAGTTAAGGCTACTGTTTTGTCCCCAAAGTGACATTTGTAAAATACATTTGTGAAATACATTTGTGAAATACATTTGTGAAATACATTTGTGAAAACTGGAAATTTGAAAACGTAATTGTCATGTCTGTAATTTGAAGCTTACATTTTCAAAAATCTGTACCCAAATAGGAGGTATTAGTGAACACTGGGGCAACTGGACAATACAATAATGGGGTCTTTACAGCAGTGGGGCATGTGAGGTCTGTGAAATTGTCCACAAAATTAAATTATATGAGAGAAAATAAAAAAATAAAATATAACCATCAGATTTGGTAGAGGTTGGTGATAAAATGGTTAAGTTAAAAGTATAAAAAAATTGCTTGGTTAAAGGAACACTCCACTAAAAAAAATAAAATAAATAAATACATATTTATTTTTACCAATCTAGTACAATGAAAATATGCATGAATTTATTTCTGCCTTTTTTATGTAGGAATATATCTGAAAACAGCTTGCGAAAGCTGCAGATCTCTTTCCTGCATGCTTTGGAAGATCTCCTCTTTTTTCCCCAGCACACATGTACAGTCTGTGTTCAGGAATAGTCCAACTGAGAAGCCTCTGTGCTGGAGCTATGATTGTGCATGCATATACGCATGTGCATGCACATCCAATCATGGCTTTCCAGTGCTTCTTAATGAACTGTAAAACTGTAAAAAATGAAAAGGGGGGAAAGCATGCACACGCTAGCACAGCACGCCTACAGCTTCCTTTAGCTCTGTGACACTACCAGAAAAGGAAGTAAATGCCACTTTTATAAACTGTCATATGTGACAGATTTGAGACAATGAAAATCTGGCACATACCATTAGGACAAACCTGTGATTTAATATATACAGTTGTAACCAAATGATTCAACCCCTACGGAAAATCAAGTTTATTGTCAAAATGTACAGACTTTCAGCTGTTTACAATGAACAAACTAAACAACAGCAATTGAAATAACTCAACACAACAAATGCTTCAAGTGGTTTCCCCAAATTCAAATGGAAATTAAACTTATAATGACTTCTCCAGTCTCAAAATTATTCACCCTAATGTATACCTAATGTGCTCATTGATGTAGTGCAATTTTCAAAAGAGTACTATAAAAGAAATGCATGATCAATAAATATGACTAAAAGCTTGCAAGACACTCTAGTATATTTTTCAACTTTTCCTTTTAGGCAGAACATGTTACAGGCTTGCATGGTTAGAGCTGTTTCCTGTTCCATTATAGTTATTTTTATTGTAATTATATGCGCTTGATTATTTTAGTTCATTTCTCTTGAACAGTTATTCATGCTCTTATCACAGTCAAAATAAAAAAAGTATATCAGAAATACGTGTCTTCTGATGTCATTCCATTATACCGTGAGTCTAAATCACTTTTATAAATAGCCCTTCAAACATCCATTATTATCACATCTTTATAAATTATATTTTGAATTCTACCCAGAAACGACAGAGCAAAAGTCTTCAACTTCACATTTAAACAGCATTAAGTACAACTGTTCTAATGTAGATAGATTCTTAGTTTAACAACTTGTATATTCTACAAGGCTTCATTAAACACATGCACTGATAAATTCCCATTATAATTTTTTTCAGATGGATTCTGCTCTAAGGACTTATTTCAATTATAGAAAAAGTCTCTGGTGCAGTTTTCTAGTTAAAAATATCAACTTTAAAAAGAATTGTTGTGAACTAGATTTAAGAGCTATAGACTGTAAGCTCGTTTGAGCAGGGTCCTCTTCAACCTATCGTTCCTGTAAGTTTTCTTGTAATTGTCCTATTAATAGTTAAGTCCCCCCTCTTGTAATATTGTAAAGCGCTACGGAATCTGTTGGCGCTATATAAATGGCAATAATAATAATAAATATTATGTGATGTTTCAAGCCATGGTAGCAAAAACTCTTTAGGTATTTTTGTCGAAATATAACAGCTATTTCAAAACATAATGTTTGCTTTGTTACAATACAATATAAAGCACCATAGGCTATTATATATGTGCTATATAAATACATGATGCTGCAATCCTAAGCCTAGTTTAGATCATTGTTTAATTTTTTGTAAACCATATATGTTTTAACAGATACTCCTTCCATCCATCTTCTGATAAGCATGAGTGAGCCCTGGAGCCACAGATTTGATATTAGCTCTCCGCACTATATGATACCACTAGAACTAATTAATGTAACCAACAATGACTCGTCAGAACAGCTCTTCTGCTTGAAACTGAGTGCGCCTCCAATTGTCTGGAAAATAAATTTTCTAGTAGTCTATATTAAAGTTAAAAAATAATCTTGGTTTCGTAATCCTGTGTGTCCACATGTAGTCATTTTGCTTTATAATGTTTTGTATAGCTTAACAGAAATGTTAAATGACAATTCAAAATGTCTTTGCTTGAGCTTAAATGTTTATATTTTTATATATCATTAAGTTTACTTAATTTGATTAAACATAGTGGCTTTTTTTAAACTCAACTGGATGCCTACATGATAGTGACTGGGCACCAATACTTGCCCAGATGCTAGTCTTTTTTGACAGTTAGCAACCGTATACTGATTGTTTAGTAGACAATAAAATGTCCATAATACTAATTTGTAGGTCATATTGACCCCCCATAGGCTCTTTCTAACTACTTGCCCACATGCTGATAGCACTGCCAGTAGGCAAATAGCTTTTTTTAGCTTTCAAACCCAATAAGACCATTTAATGGTTGATTTGTGCTCGATTGATGGAACTAAATAATCAAATCCAAATATTATAACAAAATACCAATATTTATCAGCTCCAGATAAGCTTTTAATTAATGTAATTATAGAGATCTGAACACTTATATGGCTTATTGAAAGTCTATAAACTGCCAATAAATGTGATTGACTGGAATTTAATCCAGGACATCACTAGAGTTAATTCTGCAGTGCATTATGAATATTTTATTTATTAATTTAGGTACTGGATAATTTTTGATACTGATATATTGTATCAATAATCATGCATCAGTTGTGCTCCAGTCTATCAATCACATCTCACTGGTGCATGGCTTAAAAATGGCAACGCCAACTGTGTAGTGTCTAACATTTCCATTGTATGCATACTTTGTTTGCAGCCCTCTTATCTCTCTGCAGATCTCTTATTGTCTTGAAGTATTGTGAAAACTCTAGGTTCAAATCTATGGTCCCAGCGCCACAACTACATTTTGCAACAGATGTAGTGATATACCGGCTACCAAGGATGCTAGTGGAAAACTTACAGGCAATCTCCAGTAATGGTATGCCAATCTGCAATATACTGCACATCTAACTGGCTTATCAAGGCTATGTCAAGGTACTATGTCTTGTTCTCGTCTTACATGTGTTGCTGTTATAATAGTTCCTTCGGGCACTGGCAGAACAACTGTGTCTTGATATCAAATAAACCATTCCCTTCTTTATGTTCAATGCTTTAACCCCTTAAGGACACACGACATGTGTGACATGTCATGATTCCCTTTTATTCCAGAAGTTTGGTCCTTAAGGGGTTAAGAGTTAAAAAGGTTACTCCAAGCATCATTTCAGTGATGTAAACATGCAGCTTAAACCCTCTGCTGCCAGAGTTATACTTTTATCTCCAGCAGCATCATTAGGGTATCATTAGCCAGGCCAGAAGAGTTCCAGGCTGGCTAATGTGAATTTTGTGCATATTCTGTGTCTGATGTCAGAACTCATAGCATGCTGGCGACTGGCATCCAATAGTGGAAAAACCCTCATAGAGTAGAGAAATAGATACATGACCAGTGGATTTATTCTTATTAGACTTGTGAACAGCGAGATTCTCTGAATTGAAAATTTTATTCAGGACCTCTGACATTTGTCATTGTGCTGGCTTATAGTGAAAATGGCTTGCCCATGTAACGCAAGCTCAGTTAAGGAGCTCTTTTTTTTCTATATAAAATAATGTAGTTGTATAGCAGGTCAGTCATTGAAGCTGGAAGTTCTTTTCAGGAGTTAATTGGCCCAGGAATAGAGGATCAACATGGACCTCATACCTGTGTAGCACATATATAAACTATTAAAATAAATTTTCTCCTAATTTAAATAATTTATGGTGTTTTACACCACTATTATTAAACACAACCTGTACTGATGCATTGTAATTGTCTTCTTTGTATATGTACCTATTAGCACACTAACCTATTATTATTGCTAATTTCCTATTTAAATGAAGGACCTTAGGTGCTTGTTTTACAATAGTTCTTTCCATGTTACTTTTTATAATGACCATTTGTACTTTATTATTATTATTATTGTCCCAAAATATGTCATTAGCTGAGTATATATTATCGAGAACACAACTGTTGTGACGAGACCAATCTCGCCACTGTGCATTGGAGGAGCCTGGTTGCCAGCCTGCTGCCTTTAGACTATGGCCCCATGTTGAAACGCTTGATTTTCCCCTGGAAAGATACGAAAGCTGGGTCATTCGGTACTTGTCCTATTTGAACAGTGATACCCCAGATAGCTATGCCATGGAGCCCATTCGTATAACGAAAGACTATGTGAAAGACTTTGGCTCCATGACAATTAAACTGTATGTATGTGATCTGAGCGCCATTCAGTAATAATGTGCGCTCAGATCTAAGATATCTGGGGATATGTTGAATGTACCTGTTTTATGCAATAGCTGCACAGTTATATATTTGTATGTATTTTATTGTCTTTTGCTACCATGTGTTCAATGGAGTTTTGCCTCTGTCCTTGGAGATAATTGGATTACTTCCCAATTATCTCCAGGATAGAAGACTCCGTGGAACTGGTTTTGGGCAGAAAAACCATGCTTCATTTGGTCACAAAGGACTTCGATCTATCTTTTGAACCAATGGACCAATTTGGATGATTTTGACATATGTTTGTATTTGGAGTATGCTGATTCTGAAAATGTATGTATGTGATGTATACTTTTAAAGTTATGAATAATGTGGAAAAAAATTCTCTGCCTGTGATAATTACATTAACCCATTTTGTAAGTTAATTGTATCACAGGCAGAGGGGAGGATTTTGTGTGGGAGTGTCTGAGTGTATTGTACGTGTTTATTGGTAGTTTTACAAAACCCTGTGGGTGGTACTAATGTGTAAGAATGTGTATATAAGAACAATAAACCCACAGCTCTGGCTGTTCACTGCTTGACCCTCAACCCGGAGCTTTGTCTCGTTCTTGGGGGATTTACTGTATGCTGTTAGAGACTGATTGCCAGTAGTGTAAGCCGCTTGGGTGCTTTTCCTGTTCAGCTGCTAGCAGCTATTCGTGAGGTTCCAGTTCGAGAGTTTGGAATGCTACTTTGTATCCTGTTGGGGAGATTGGTGTTTTGCAGTAGCTGTGCCTGTGTCTCTGGAAGGGAAAGATCTTCTAAATGGCGGTTTAACCCTTTTATGCCTGGGGGTGCCATTAGAACTGTCATTTTATTTATTAATTTTTCAAAACCTTAAGCCTTACTTCAGTCTCAATGAGAAATATAGAAATAAATACAAACTAGCATAATGCAAAATCAGTGAGCAAAGGACAGTATGCTTTGCAATATCCAATATGCAAAGCAGGTGGAGGGAGGTGTTTTATAAGTAAAGAAAAAGATGACCATTTGATGACTTAACCTGAGGTTCCTGGTTTCACGCCTCACCAGGCACCTCACACCGATCATAGCCACCAATGATAAACCAGGCCTGAATTACCTAAATACCTGGTAAGCACTGGCCACAAAGCCAATCCCTTGAGACCTTAAGTTGCATGGGCTTCCCCACACAAAAGAAAAATCTGTATACTCTCCAACAGAGCCAGATTAAAAAAAGTTAAATCCCAAATCTGCAACGTGAACCCTATGTCCCTATGGCACAACCCCAGGGTACCCCCTTCCAGTGATACATGCCTGATGCTTCCTCACAAAACTTGCCATTAACCTATAGGTCTTCCCGGGCTTCACTCCATTGCCACTATGTACCATGTTATCAGTTCAGCTGAGATATCATCTTAGACCAAATCAGCTTCACGCCAGGAACCAATTCCAAATTACGGCAATGATCCCTTTTCATTCTCCACATCAGCACATGCTGCAGGATAACCTCCATGTCATTACCCCCAGCATGCACAACCTGGACTGTAAAACCCAAACGCAAGTACCTCAAGACAGTAAACAACACCCCTTCCCACAACATGCCCCACACAACAGACCACCTCAGCTGAACCAGGTCCCTGGAGAAGCCCAGCTGCAAATCATCGGACCAAACTATGGCTCTCCTCCGGGCCCTCCAATAATCCACGCCAAGTAAGGGTGTCCTGAAACAATTAACACAAACAGGATGGGATACATAAAATACCACATACAACATCCTACCACCACCACCTAAGCCTGAGGCCCCTCCTGCCCGACCTCCTAACCTAATGTACCACCAAAAACATGCAGACTACCAATGCCCGATCTGCTGCACCACCTTCTTCTCTAAACCCAGTCTTGCGGCCTCCGTGGCTGCCCCAAAATGGTAAGAATGCATCCCAAACTCCACCGCCTTGACCCCTTATCATGCCAAACCCAAAAGCACGACCTCAAAAACTGGAAAAATTACACTGGCAATGCATTCCCATAGACCAAATATGACTGACTCCTCCCCCCCTTTACCTGTCACAGGGTACCATACAACCTACCTACTCAACCAAAAATATCCGTCTTGGACAAACTATACCAAACCAACACCCTGCCATCAGTGCAGGCCACATCACCCACTGCCAGACTCCCATAAACCAATTTCCTAGGGTTAACCAGCTCCGAGACCCGGAACGCTCCTATAGAGGCTAAGGCATAAGCGACCTGGAACACCGCCTCAAATTCATTCGAACACATCGATGACAAAAGTGACAGTAGTTCCCTCAGCAACCCGGACAACAGTGGAGTCCGGATATCTGTGTCCCTTCTTAATACCCTTCAATGCCTGTCACACCCAGAAGTGTTTGGTTCCTCCAGCGCTGAATCTTGAAAAGGAAGGCCAGCACAGACATACATTTCTCTACCCTTAAGGGGGATGTCCCCCCCCAGATCCAGGTTAGTCAGAAACCACAGCAAGCCATTAAGTCACTCCCCCTCCCTGCAAACCGACTCAACGCACTCCTCCAAATGGTGCCAATCCCACTAGACCCTCTCCTCCACATAACTATAGCAAGTACAGCAAGCATTCTGTCCTGAGCTTACATATAACCTTTGAACAAGTAAACCCTACTGATGTTGCCTTTGGTGCCTACTGCCTGAACCACTCCCACTGAAAACAAGAGATTGAATCCTCTATCGAATTAAGGTAACAAGGTACATGCTGCACGTGGAAAGAGATGTTCAGCTCCATATATAAGAAGACAAACATGCACAGCAAGCATACCAGGGATGCAGAAGGCACGGAAAGACTATTCACTAAGTGCACGACAGCAGGTTGTCCATGAATAAAACCAGCTGCCAGTTCCTCATGTGCCAGCTCCACAAGAACAATACCACCACCAGGGGGAACAGTTCCAGAAAGGTCAAATTCCTCATCAAGGGGCTGGAACGCTATGCCTGATGTTATGCCTGATGCCACTCTGCCGTGCACTACAAACTCCCAAGCCACGCTCCCCAAGGCATCCGTAAAAAAAAAGTGTCCCAAACCATCAAATCAGCATTCATGGTCCAAGTCACCTAAACCCGACTGGACCCCCAATGTCACATTGGAAAAGGAACATGAAAAGACTCTCCAAACTGGCATGATGCAGCACGCAAAATTACAAAGGCACTTTTAGGGACTGAAACTGCCTCAATGTCACCTACCGTTCTGCCCCAATGTGCATGACCACCTCCCACAGGTCCAGTAATTTAGCAACCAGAAGTCAGCAAACCCATAGGACTGAATTCATTTCCAAGCCCAAGAATGAAAGATTGAGAATCCCTCCATTTTGTCCTCCATCAGAGGAACACCGAAAGACATTGCCATCCAGTGTAGGGTATGCAACAGGTGCCTGCATAGCCCAATGCACAGGAAGTTGTCAAGGCAGTGAACCATCAACCAACAGCCCACCTCTTCCGACACCACTCATTTCGGAATGGAGATGAACCGTTCAAAATAGTACGAGATGGAGCACCAATAGGGGGGTAAAGTTCTACACAGTTCAAACCAACACCCCACAGATGGCGACAATCAGAGTGAATCAGGAGCCCAAGAAAGGCAGATTCAATAGCCACCTTTGACATCAGCTCACCAGGCCGGTTTCCCTAACCAGATCCACCGCCTGGTCGAACAAGGTGTAAACTAAGCACAGGGCCTTGTCAATGTCATCATTGACTGAGCCACTCTTGGGGAATGACAAGTGGTTTATGAGTGGGAATTTGTCAGCTTCTTTTTTGGGGACCAGTCTTAGGGGGGATACCTGAAAACCTACCATGGGAGCTCCCAGGAAGCGGCTGCCATCCAACCCAATTAGACCTCCTTGGCCAACTGATCATGAACCACCTCTGGAAAAGATGCAGAATTTGTTGGTGTTTTATAAATGATAATAATAATAATACTAATAATGATGATAATAATAATAATAATAATAATAATAATAACCTGTACCCCACAGACACAATAGCTTGGTATGCTTTTTACTCTGACTTTTCCTTTGCCCCTCACATAAAATCAATCACCACATCCTATCAGTTTCACTTTAAGAACATTTCTTGCATTTGCCCATTTCTCATTAAGAATGCAACTAAGAGGCTTATCCATGCGCTTATTGTATGCCACCTTGATTTTTGTAACTCTCTGCTTATCAGCTTGAAAAGTGCCAATTTGCCGATGTACAATCCATATTGAACACCTCTGGAAGTCTCATCTTCCTTATGTCCTTCAACTCTCACACATCACCCCTCTGTCAGTCTCTACACTGGTTCATGTTTCATTTGTGATATTCTCATGCTTATCTAAAAAACTCTCCATACAGAGTTCTCATGTTTGCATCTCTTCCCTTATGGATATATGCTCCAGCAAGGCCTATTGAATGCACCAGCTACCTGTTACTATCCCGTTCTTACATTCACAGCCCCGACTCTCACCTGCAGGACTTTTCCAGTGTTGCCCCTTCCTTATGGAATGTCCCCCTTTAGTCTCTGCAGTCCCTCAAGAAGTCCCTAAAAACTTGTTTAGAGAAGGCTATCAGCTCACCCCTAAACTTTTCATCCCTTCCAACCTTCCTCTGCCACCTCTTATCTGCAGTGCTCCCTCCTCCGAAACACCATTTCCATCCTTTCAGGTACATACAGAACAACGGAGTCCCTCACTTTCCTCTGTGTATTTGTCCCTCATCCTCTTAGATTACAAGTAAGACAGGACCCTCTTCACTTACTGTTTTCGTATATCACACATGTTTTGTTAGAATAGTTTTTCTTACCTATTATACAATGGTTTTAAATATGATGTATAAATAATTGTAATTATAATTGTGATGTATAATACCAGCTAATGCAAAACAATAAATAAATATATAAATATAAAACAATGGATTTTTCAATTATGTAATGCAATGAAGTTAATAAAATATCTTTCTCCTTCATCATCCTACACTTCAAACTGACATTACATTTAAATTTGTTCCCCTATTTTATCATACCATTTATTTGAAAATATATTAATGGTGAGACTATATTCAAACGGGTCAAATCTGAAAATAGAATTGCCATAACAGTTTGCCATGTCAATTCTTCATTCCTTCAAATGTAAATTTCTATTGTAAATTAACTTGTAACCATTCCTCAGCCCTTCACATATAAAAATGTCTTGCTAAATAACTTATGGTATATCTGGTACATTCCATTCCATAAAACAATTGCAGTGTATGCAGCTTAAGAATCAATATCCAATATAGACACATTTTCATAATGCCTTTTTCTATATCACCTATTCTTTTCATTACCTTTTTTTTATTTCATTACCTACCATCAGCAACAGCATACATTGTGAGCTGATAGCTGCATATGGATATTGCACTGTTACTATACAGCATATTAGTTTCTTGATACAATTCAAGAGGTTATTTAGTTAATATTGATATCCCATAGTGTAATATTGTAATAGCATTATGATAATAGTATTATATCAATTTATATATTTTATGATGATATAAATAAATATAAACAAATACTAAAAATAGGGCTGCATTTTGTAATAATTCTTTTTAGAAAGGGAGTTAAATGAATCATTTTATTTTAACCCCTTCAGGACTGAGGATGGTTCAGGACCGTCATCAGCATTTTTAATATATGTCTATTTATCACATATATAATGTCATACTAAGTGTATTTTTATATTAATATGTACTTATATTAATATAAAAATACACGTATAATTAAATTACACACGTATATATATATATATAATATATATAATAACTATATATATATATATATTGTATATAAATATTATTATAAAATACAAATATTAAGTAATTTACATTAAATAAAAACAGGTAAAAATAATAATAAAAATAAAAAATATATATATCTATATGAAATTTTATTCTAACTGTATTTTGATAGTAATATATATATTATACATGTGAGGTGTTATTTAGAGATTTATGACAGATAATAGTGTTACAATGTCACTATTGATAAATTTTAAAAATGTATGTTTTGAAACCGCAATATCCTACTTGTCCTATAACTTGTAAAAAAAAAAAAAGCAAAAAAGCATGTAAACACTGGGTATTTTTAAACTCAGGACAATATTTTGAATCTATTTAGCAGTTTTTTTCATTCGCTTTTGTAGATGAGTAAAAGATTTTTGAAGTAAAAGTAGAAAAACATGTATTTTTTTCAATTTTTATCATATTTCTTTTATTTTTTTCAATTAAATTACATGAGATTATATAAATAATGGTATGTTAAAAAAGCCCCTTTTGTCCTGAAAAAAAAATATATAATTTGTATGGGAACAGTAAATGAGAGAGCGGAAAATTACAGCTAAACACAAACACCACAAAAGTGTAAAAAGAGGCCTGGTCGCAAATGTACAACATCGCAAAAACAGTCCAGTCCTTAAGGGGTTAAGCAATGTTAATGCACAGACTTGATTTTGCATTAAAATGCATTGTAATTCCAAACCAAAGTGAATAGATTAAGCCCAGCTTGCCTTTCTCTTAACTACCATGCCAGTCTATATTCGTAGATGATATACCTCTCCACCAGGACTCTAGTCAGTCTCTTTGCATTGTGCTGGTATTAAATGTGTTCTATACCTAAGCCTGCACAACTTGTTATATAACATGCTGATGTAGAGCCTCCAGTTATCGAGTTAGAGAGAGGGGCTTAGGCTCACAAATAACTGAAAAGTATGGAATGGCAGTTACAAAGGCATACATAATACAATTTAGCACTGAAACATGTAAAAGAGAAGAGAAGGAAAAATACAAGTAAGCTGGGATTACAATGGATCTGGAACAGAAAGAAACTCTGCTCTAGAACCGAATCCTAGACCTGCCTAATTTTGTGATATTTTGTATCTTTGGTGTCCCCAGGTCAGGTTGTATATTAAACTACCATTGTCTGTTTATTGGTTCTATTTCTAATTATCTCCTTTTAGATTTGTTTATACTTTCTGAGGATCAATAATGCATCTTGCAGTTCTATGCTTGCATTTATATGTTTCATATTCACATGATACAGATTCACATGATATAGTGAAACTCAAGACTACAAATGCATTCTGGATTCTGGAAAAATATTGACTGATTTCCTTTTCTTATTACATTTTTATGTATTTGATCATTTCATTGCTTTATTGTTTTTTCCAATTTGGAGTTATGACATTTTGAATGGTGGTGTACCACCTACTTATGTGGAATCTGCACTAGCAATCATTAGTAAGGACCCTGTCCCTAGTTGTAGACAAATGTGAAAAAAACGAATCCCCACCTATCCCTTTGTTTAGACTATAATTATGCAATACTTAGCTGGCCCATTGAAGCAATGTGCATATCAGTAATGAAAAGGTCAAGTTGTTGTGGAAGCGACTAGTATTGCTGCTAGGGTTCAACCAAGCAGCATGAGAATAAATCATTAAGACACATCTAAAAGCAGGCAAGGCAGGCCTAGACATGGAAGAACTATATTAAGGAAATAAAACATACCTCCCAAATTTCCCAATTTCCCAATTTGGGAGTGACAATTTCTTGTTTGGACACAAATCCCTCTGTCTCTCTGTCTCACTTTTCTGTCCTAATGTCTTTCTTTTCTAACATCTCCATATTGTTGGTGTGCCTGAGTGTATAACAGTTGGTTGGTGTGCCTGAGTGTATAACAGAGCTCCACAGCATTAGTAACCTGTGTGTAAACTATAATAACTTAGAAATAATTCTGTAAAGATACATTGTTCTTCTTCTAAACTCCATTTTAGTTGAATAAATTGTTATTAATAAGTCTCAGCTGTAATTTCTCAGACCAGCAATGCTGCTGGCTCACACCCCTAAAATGAAAGTGTATTTTGTTATTCATGTAAATAAAATTAATACAATTAGCATGACAAAGGAACAATTAACAACATTAAAACATGTATAAAAAAACAGCTCGATTGGAGGACACAGGACCTGATTTTGGATTGTAATGTATTGTATTTGAACCTGTAAGCATAGTGACTGTATGCAACTGAGTTTAAAATGTTAGAAATGGTTAGGATAAAGGAGGGAGGACAAGGTTATAGAGTAGTCAATGTCAGAGTTTACACAGGTTTTTTAGTGTTAAGAGGATTAAATATTTGAGAGGGCTTTTAGTTGTGGTATAAGAGGTGTTTAGAATTATTGGGTTTAGGGTTAAAGTGGGGTTAAATTTAGTATTGAAGTCCATGGTGTACTTCATTTGTAAGTGGAATTCAACCTTTGATTAAGGTAAAGGGTTTAGTTTCAGGTTTATGCTTTGAGTGCTTGCATTTGGGACTGAGGATATAGTTAGTTTCTGGTTTGGGATGGGTTATATTAACATTGGTAAAATGGGTGTTTAGGGAATGTGGAGTATGAAGGATTATTAGGAAAGTACTCACTCACCAATGATTGATAGTAGAATTGCAAGAGCTGTTATATAGTGTGAATCACTCAATGCTGTTAGTTGGCAGATAGGAAGTGATCCCTCTTCTTCCTGCCTAGCATTACACACCCAAGAAGAGCTGTGGTAGCAATGTGTTTTACACCCTCAACCGGTCCTGTAGCGCTGCTGTCAAGTATACGAGGGTGACTAGACTATAGAGGACACTGGCCAAGACCCTTCATACTTATCTCCCTTCACCAGCCCACCTAAGCTCCAAAAGGGGACATTATAAGTGCTGTAGAAAGGCATCCCCTACAAGACACAAACTTATAGGCATGTACCTTCTCTGACTAATGGGTAATTCTGCCATGGATTTGATCCGGGTGTAGTTCCTCAAAGGAAACTTCAGAAATGCTATAGTATAAAGCATGGAATATGGTTGCCTATAAACCAATGGTTTAACAATGTACATGTACATACTGGAAACCTGGGTAAGGCTGGTTTTAACAAACACAGAGTATTACTCAAGGTGGATTTGCTCCATTTAGAAGTCATGCTGTCTAGTACCTGTTTTTGTTACTGTTATAGATGAACTAGCCAACAAAAATAGAAAGTAAAACCTTAAACCTTACCAAGACTTTCTGGGGTTGGCCTTTTTTCATTTGTCATTGGTTATGTATTCTTTGATATTAGAATGATTGATTGCACAGGTTTTTGCTCTTCTGGAAAGTGTGAAGAGGGAGAGAAGAATATTTACTGTTGGTTATTTCCTAGCAGAGGATATTTGGAAGTCTCTGTGCAGAGGGTCACTTTAATTAATGAGAAGATGATTCAAGCCAAACATTTTTCCTTATAAAGCATGCACCCACATAAAATTATTGCATTTTTTTTAAAAAAAAAATCTCTTTGTAATTGAATTATTGTAGTTGCAAAGAAGCAGCTACCTTGTGTCCCACCTCCTTGTGCAATGCAAATCGTTTGTGCATTTTTAAATAAAGGAAAAATAAAATAAAATAATCATTACTAGACATAGAAGCTTTGTTTTTTTTAAATCAGTTACACTCAGTGTTGAAATCAGTTACACTCAGA
Organism: Pelobates fuscus; assembly: GCF_036172605.1. NCBI lineage: Eukaryota > Metazoa > Chordata > Amphibia > Anura > Pelobatidae > Pelobates > Pelobates fuscus. The sequence continues at coordinate 333,353,595 of NC_086320.1, read as the reverse complement.
ATCCCTTCAGTATGCATTTATTTCATGTTTTAACTATGTATGTATATTCTTGTATCCTATTGGCTGCAGAACTCTGTGGTTTATTTTTTTGGCGCCAATTTTAAGCAATTAGATCCCTATATATACTCAGAATAGCCAGGTTTGACATTTTATCCCATTTGAAAAAAGCCCTAGTGGCGAAACGAGTTATGGTTATTTTAATTGTTTAATTTTCTTAATAAAAGTTGTTTTGGTTACAACAGGGGATCTCAACCTTGTCCTCAAGGGCCCCCTACCAGTCCAGGGTTTAGGGATTACCTGGGTGTGTCTAAGGAGTTTAGAAAAAGAAAAAAAAAAACCTTAGAGTCTAAGAGTCCCAAATCCTGGACTGGTAGGGGGTCCTGAGGACTGGGTTGAGAACCCCTGGGCTACAAGATTGTGCCAATCGTCTTTTGAATTACACATTTTTATATTTGGAATTTTTTGCCTGGCCTACTTTTAACTGCTTTCATCTTCGTGTGACTCCAAGTATATCATGAGGTGGATCATACCACCCACCCTAATACCATATTGCAGTTTGCCTGCACTCCACTTGTGAGTACAATTTTACTTATGTTTATTGCATTTTTATTTTACTGAGAGCACTATTAGTTGTCTTTTATTTTTTTCCTATCCTGAGTGTTGGACATCACTCCCCTGGAGGACTCCTATCACACATATCCTTTAAGCAGGGATTATACCGCTGTACGCTCTTCACACCCGAGCTGGATATAGCTCTTTTAAATGTGAGTTGAACTTACTTTAAAATTTATTTTATCTTCACTTGTCAGTACATATTGCACCACTGGCTTTTTCCATAATTGTTTTACATACGAGCAAGGAGGCTGAACAACTTAAGCAACTGAGGACACTGCACCCACAAACCAGCACTCCATAAAGACATTTACCTCTGTGTGAGACTTTGTTTTTGGCTTTTATTTCATCTTTTTGGTGATTTTATTAGAACTTTAGTCCCACTGAGTTAGTGAAACTATATTAATTATATTGTCTTAGGACTATTGTATATACTATTAGTACTACTTTTATTTTTTATTTTTTTATTAATACCTACCTCTTCTGGTTTTTTGTGTCACATGTTTATCTTCAGAGGGTTTAAGGGTTACCCTTTGTTGAGCCGCTGCCTATATTCTATTTATGTTAGCGCTGACCCTTCTCCCACTCTTTTTATTACTGTGCATACGTTTGGAATGCTGCCCGCACAAGTTCTGGCCTGGGTGCTCTCTGAGGGAATCGTGTCAGGGTGTGGGGTGAGTAGTTGTATCTATTTTAATATATATTGTGTGTGCACTATTATAACTGCTTGTCTTGATTAAAGTTTGGAATATCAAACTGAAATGATGATTTTTATTTTGGAGCGGTAAAACTTAAATTTTAATACTAAATAACTCCTGGGAATGCAATCTGAATACCGGCTGTTATAGTCTGGCTGATAAGCACCGGGAATGTAACCTACAATACCTGGAGTGGAGGATCCATTATTTATTTGTTTTTTTATATATACACAGGTTTATATGTTGTAATTTTCTCTTCGCAACTTGCTTAAAGGAGGTCATAGTGTTATAAAGTCTGTTCTCATCTTTCAAAACTTGCTATTTAATGAACAGACCCTTTTGATTCTTTTTTTTTTTTTTACAAACCAGTTATTTAATTATTGATGCTGACTGTTCAGATTCAGATCCGATTCAGATTCAACGTTATTGTCACTGTACCATGTACATACAAGGACAATGAAACACTATTGACCTCTGAACAGAAATGCAGCAGTGATTTTTAAAATACTATTTGCTGTGTGCAGTATAAGCTTTCCAGTTTATACTTAATACCACAATTCCATAATACTTAATAATACAATCCTTCTATATTACTAGCAATGTACAGCCTAGAAATACAGACATACTGTAGTGCCACCGTAAACAAATCCAACATACAACCCATAACCCCAATCTAAGTAAAAATGAAGTGTACCAACTTCCATTCAGTTAATACGCGAGAGTAAATAAATACCCAATTGTTAACTGTATATCTTAATCATGTGACATAAAAGTGCCTAATGTTAGCCATAAAGTGCAAAACATAAGCACATAAACCATGTACATAAAGTGCAAAAGGGGCACATGTGGCAAGTGCAAAATTTAAGCACATTTAAAAATATAACCACAAAAATCCCAAATATTTGGAGTGTCCCAAAAATGTATACACACTTTGAGTGATTGTAAAGTCAGTATACACAGTATATAACCTGTAAAAGCAGGTAGCTAGCAACAGTCAACATCAATAATTAAATAAAAAAAGGAATGGTTGATAAAAAAAGGAATAAAAAGGGTGAGTTCATTAAATAGCAAGTTGTTGAAAGCTGAGAACAGACTTTATAACACTATTAATGCTCTCGGTGACCTCCTTTAAGCAAGTTGTAAAGAGAAAATCACACCATATAAACCTGTATTACATTCCTTGCATCATAAGAAAAATCACAAACATAATTTATTCAATTTATCAATAAATATAAACTAACAAAAAATGAATTAAAGACTTTACAATTGTAGGTTTTTACATTAACATTGAGATTTACACTGATCAGCCACAACATTAAAACCACTGACAAGTTAAGTGATTAACATTGATTATATCATTACAATCACACCTGTCAATGGGGTGATATATCTTAAGTAGCAAGGGAACAATCATTTCTTGAATTTCATGTGTTAGAAAAACAAAAAATGGACAAACTAAAAGATCTGAGTGATTTTGACAAGGGCCAAATAGTGACTGGGTCAGAGCATCTCCAAAACAGCATGTCTTGTGGAGCTATTCCTGCTATGCAGTGGTTACTAGTTACCAAAAGTGGTGCATGGAAGGACAACAAGTGAACCAGCATCAGGGTCATGGGTGCCAAAGGCTCATTGATGCACGTAGTGAGTGGAAAAAAGCCCATCTGGTCCGTTTACATAGATAAGCTACTGTAGCTCAAACTGCTGAAAAACATAATGCTGGCCATAATAGATAGGAGTTGGAACACACAGTGCATCTCAGTTTGCTGTGTATGGGCCTTGGTGCCAGATACGATAGGTCACGTCCAAAGGCCTCGTGGAGTCCATGCCTCAATGCAGCAGAGCTGTTGAGGGAGGCCTACATGATAGGCAAGTGGTTTTTAAGTTGTGGCTGCTCAGTGTATCAAACAACTTTTAAACATTTAAAAGAAAAAAAAAGGAAAAGAAAAGAAAAGAATGTTTGTACTAACTTTTTCTTGGTGCTATATAGCTTACAGGCCAGGGTCACAAAAACAACACCACAATTACATTGCATACTGGGTACGTGTTCAAAACGAAACAATCAGAAATATAAATAGTCTGGAGGAAACTAAAAGTAGAAGAGAAGGGGTTAGGTGTCAGGAGAATAAACTGATGAAAAAGCAAGCAAGCAAGCGTTCCTGAAGAAACAAATTGAATGAGATAGAGCATAGGGTAAAATAATTCAATGTAGCCAGACTAAAGTCTAGTAGAATAAAATCTAGTGAAGAAAAATGCAAACCACTAGTCTACATACATCTTCATTGTTTAGCTTACAGAGATATGTGAAGATAGGAAACCTAGGAATATATATGTAGCATATTGTCTTTTTTCTCATTTCTTTTACAAAACCTGGATCCCGAGGCCGGTAATAATAATTTCTATTATGCAAACTTTAAATAATATGGATACTGCATTTTGCACCTGCTGCCTCAAATCCAATGCACTTCAAAGCTACCCACAATTTCATCAAAGTCACAAATAATTCTCTATTTCTTGTGTCACACACAAAAAAAGATACAATTTATTCCCCTTGATTACCTAGTTGAGTACATAAGTGTGTTCTCAGTAGAATAGTATTTAAATAGATCTTGTCCCATCTGGAAGAGTTAAGATTTGTATTACATTTGATCATTTTTATTATTTTATTGAGTATATGGTTAAAAAAATAAAAGAAGAGAAAAGAAAACCACATATGGTCAACTGGTAAAAAAAAAAAAGAGAGAGAATTCAAATAACGTTATGAAACTGCTACAAATCATGTATTTTTTTTTTTATATAAATATATGACCCAGTAATTGCTGTTTTGGTTTTATGATGCAGTTTGCATTAGTTAAAATAAAACAATTTAACCAATCACATTTTTTGACAATATTTATTTAAAGAAGAAAATACAAATAAAGAAAATAAAAGGTGCCACGTGTAATATCAAATAACAGATAAATCATTGATAAAATGATTTAAAAAAAAAACTACTAAATTTCATATGCTTTCAACAAGAAACATATATTGCATAAGGAAAACAAATAGCATCAGGTGGAATGCTTCTATCACTGACTAGTCAATTTTTCTGAGAAGATACATTATGAAATCGCCCTGGGAGCGTGACATCCGATATTACTCAGAATAGAGCATCAAAACAGGCCGTCCTTAAGTAGATACAAGTAGATATTGCAGCCCAAGTAGGCTAAAGATAACTCAGGGTAAGACCACCATATATGAAGGACAGACCAGTGGTCAGACTAAACCACCAACAGAGACTCGAATGACCCATGCCATAGCATATAAATGTTTAGGGGTTCAATACCAACCCAACAACAATTTTGAAATTTTCTTCCTGAAGCACAATTTTAAGTGAAGTATACAAGGAAATAACATTTTATTGCTCAACACATTGACATGAGCACCGACAAAGCATTGTGTTGCTATTGTGCCCCTAGTGATCTCCCAATAGAAATGTATTATAGCATTGCATCACTGTAGGGAGTGTTTGGCATCTTCAAGCAGAGCATACAAATACAGAACATCAAACCTGCAAAGATTGCAGGACCATGCTAGAAGGGGCCTCTATTGGATGCCTGAGTGACCAGGACCAGATTCCCAGTTAGGCAGAGTAGGTACCTGCTTACAGGAGCTGTTACACTAGAGGGAACCTGTTTCAACTCTTTTTTTTTTTTTTTTTTAATTCTTTATTTTTGCAGTGCAAATGAGGGTAACATGTAGGCACGTGGTACCCCAAAGGCAATCCACTTGCATATTTCAAAACAAGGAGTACATAACATGTAGAGCATTAGGGTATGGTTGTACATTGCACCTTTTTTTATATATATATGAACAAGTTTAAATCATGCTGTTTAGGCATTTTATAGATTGAGATTCTGTCAACATCCAGTTAAAATACGGGAAGATAGCTTTGCTATAGAGTTATCAGTTGCTGCCAACGTTAGGTTAAACAACACAATTTGTTTTTTCTTTTAAAAAGACAGAAAAACAGCAACGTGTGTATCATTAGCAATTTTTGTTAGGTATGCTAGGCTAGTATTGAGTATGTCAGATTCAGGTACGCTTAAGTGTGTGGTAAGCTGCATAGTATTGTTCTATATGGAGAAACACAGGCCTATGGTGAGGTGACACAAGGTGAATGGTAGGAGTGCATCATGAAACTGTGGTGAAATAACAACTGGTTCTGTACATTCCTACCCTAGGTTATAGGCAACAAGCTAGGCACATATTAGCAGTAAGTAAACTGTGCTACAGTTACAGGTTATTCTGGCGTATCATGGTTGTAAAATATTAGTAGATTAACTGTCTAGTCAACAGGTTAAAAGTAAGTTACTGCAAGTTAAGCTGGTAAGAACATCTTATACAAGCTAAAGATTCTGGCGAGATTATCACCCTGGTTGATCAGAGTTTCCCAGGCCGCCGCAGTGTGAAAACGTTGGTATCCTGGCGGGCTCAAGGCTCTTCAGCTAGGGGCAGTCCTGATTGTGATCCGGTGCCTGCTCTGCTGTGTCTTATGTGCAGAGGTCAAGAGTCCTTCCAAGCAGGCGTCAAAGCTAGTTTTGTCCGTGGTGTATTCTGTGAGTTTCGTTTGATTCCCCAGGTTTGTCACGGTATGTTTGTGGGCTTGCCTCTCTCGGTCATCTGTGGCTGGTGACTGCCCTGATCGTGCGCTGGGTGTGTTCTGCTGCTCACCGGTTCGTCTTGGTGCAGGCTGGAGTGTGGGTGACTGCCGGATCGGTCTCCCAGCAGAGGTGTTGGTTTGCGCGGTCTCAGCAGGCGCGTATTCTCGCTTCTCATGCTCAGTGCATCCGTTGTCTCCCGCGCACCTGAGCAGTGCTGGTGTCGCCGACTCTCCGTGCGGTTTGAGCGGGAGGCATCAGCCGCCTTGGTGGTTGTAAGTGCGAGCTGTAAGCCGGTCTTCCCTTCGCCGAATGCGCACATGGCGCCCGCCATTTTAGGAGCGGCGGTTGGGCTCTCTGGCCTCGATTGCTTGTTAAGGGCCTCAGGGTGAGGACCGGGATCACCCCCACCGGTCCAAAGGGGGGGGAACGGGGCCGGGTTTGCGCCGGTATGCACCCTCAGCTGGGTACCGTGGTGCAGGATAGTGGGCCAGCGGCCGTCTGCCCCACTCACCGCAGGAGAAGGCCCCAATTAGGTCAGCGTATTTTTCTCCCCCAGGGGACTGAAGCTCGACGAGCCAGCCTCTCCCCGGGTCCCTCAGTCTCTCAGCTCCGGGTGTCTGGCGGGTCGGTCGATTTTCGGGTGGAAAAACATGGTTTTTGGAGAGAATGTTTAAGTTGGTTGCAGGAGCTGCACAGACTTGCGACCGTCCAGCTCGGCGGTCCGGCCCCGCCCCCTGTTTCAACTCTTTTAATATACATTTTTGGGGCCTAGCCATGGTGGTGTGGGGAGATAGGGACCAGGAACCTTGGACAGTATCTGATGTAGTCCAACCAGCCACTACAATTGATAGCAGGGCTGCTGGATCAGTTTTAGAGGGTGTAAGTGGAAGGGATTACTTCCTGTCTGCCCACTAGTAACCTCTCACAGAGAAGCAGCAGGGAAAGCTCTCAGTGATGCACACTGTCGAACAGGAGGGTGACTGGACTACAGAAGGCCCAGAAGAGTGAGTACTTTGCAAATAACACATTAAACAAACTCTTACCTTTTACGTTGAAGCACTGAAAGGCTAAACCTGAAAAAAAACCTTACCTTCATCTTAAATACTAAACACCCAGTGTATCTAAATACTAGATACAACCCAACTCTTACCCTAAACTAAATAATTCTAAATATCCCTTATTCCACAACTATAACTTATCTTAAATTTGTAATCCTTTTAACACTTAACACCCTATATAAACTAATTCTGATGGGAATCCCTCTCAAAGCCTAAAGGGACAGTACAACAACTACAGCTTACTGCATTTGTTCTGGTGAGTAGAATCATTACCTTCAGGCTTTTTGCTGTAAATACTGTGTTCAGAGAAAATGCAGTGTTTACATTACTGCCTAGTGATTACTTTAATGGCCACTCCTTAGATAGACCCTCTGCATGCAGACACTGAACTTTCCTCATAGAGATGCATTGATTCAGTGCATCTCTATGAGGAGATGCTGATTGGCCAGGGCTGTGTTTGACCTGTGCTGGCTCTGCCCCTGATCTGCCTCATTCACAGTCTCAGACAATCCTATGTGAAAGCATTGTGATTGTCTCAGGCCACCACTTTTGATGATGTCAGCAGACTGACAGTTCACAGGCAGTTGCAGCAGCTTCAGACTTGAATACAAGTAAGATTTGACTATATTTATGGAGACGGGGGAAGGGGGGGGCAGGGGAACTAGATGGTGGTTTTAACACAGGGTCAGATATACATGTTTGTGTCCCTGACCTTATAGTGCTCCTTTAAAAAAAAATGTTATTACTTATAACATTACCTTTATCCCTGCATGCATTTACTTAACTGAATACACTCACTATGATCACAGATTCAAACACAATACATTATAATCAGCTTGTTGTCAATGACTGTGACAAACAGAAGAATCAGCCTGATATGTAGATGGAGGAGAGCTGAATAGTACATTAAAGATATTAGTGCACTGTGAGGAGGTCTAGAACATTATAAATCAATACAAAATAATGGGAAGAAAAATCACCTCACATCTGTCTATGCCAGGCTCCAAAAGAACAAAGCCAGCTTGGGGAGATCTCATTTTTTTGCCTTTGATGACTCTCCAGTCTTCTAAGATCTCCTCTATTGGTCTATAGTGATTTGCTGACCTATGGTGGCTACTTTTCATTATGCTTGCCCCAAGCAGTATTAAGTGTGTCCGGTGGAGTGGAGGAAACATTTCTAAGGAATCTGAAAATTAGACAGGACTTAAAGCATTCTAGTATAACAGCAATTCCAACCTTCCATGCACTGCCAACAGTTACCTCTGAATTAAAATTCTCATGGTTTTGCCACTAGATTTACAAGAGGAGAGTAAAATTATGAAGAGTGTGTATAAGGACAGTCTTAGAAGGTCTTTGAATGTTGACTGTTGTGTGGTAAATGCTTAGTATTATTTCTACACCACAACCACCACTATCACCACAACACGTTCATGAAACTCATTCTATAAGCTCTAAACTAGGGAAGGGATGTAGAGAGCACATTACTTTCTGTGCAGCTGGGAAATAATGTTATCCTCATACGCAACTGAATGGTTTTGCCCAATTCTGTTCATGGCCATTTAGACTTTAGTGAATAATCCCGTGTAATTTATGGTATTGCCAAGCATTTCAAAATTCATTTAAAAAAAGGCTTCAAGTGACTTTGAAAGTGAGGTTTAATGGTTTCTTAAACATAACCATATAAACAGTTTTTTGCAATACAAATACATATCACTGAAAACTGAGTAAAATATTAATTTATAGAACATATGCCACACCAATATTATAAATAAATATATTGTGAAAAAATATATAATTTTTATTCAACCCTCTGGTCATATTATTTGCATCTATAAAGTCTAGATACACTTGTGCTGGCAGGAACATTGTAATCTTTGTGAATACACTACAAGGCTAATGGCATTGAAATCATTAATGTAAAGTCTCTTGTAATGTTTAGATATGCTATATTTATCAAATCCATTAGCAAACTTTCTGTTGCATTTCATATGTACTTTTTTTTACCCTAATGGCATAGAACCTTTGTGCAAACTGTGCCTGCTTGTATTGCAAGTAAAGCATTGCATTGTGGAATTATGTATATATCAACGAGATTAATTCTAGACCAAGGTGTATGAAAGACAGAAGATGCAAGGATGAGCAAAATTAAAGGTAGTTGCAATGTATGATTGTGCCAACATTTCACAATTTCTGCCAGAGTATGCAAACGTTTTAGCACAATTATACATTAAATATAGAAACACATATCTTACATAATATATATTTTATATATAAAAAATAAAATATGTGTAATGGTTCGTTTTCTATATCTAATGTATAGTGTATAGTTTGCATACCCTAGCAGAAATGGTGAAATTTTGGCATTGGTTTTGAAAATATGACTGATCATGCAAAAAATGTATTTTATTGAAGAATAGTGATCAGATGATACCATTTATTATCACATAGTTGGTTGGTTCATTTTTAAATCATCATGATAACTGAAATCACCCAAATGGCCCTGATCAAAAGTTTACATACTCTTGAATGATTGGCATTGTTGCAGACACACAGGGTGACATATACAGGTTAAAATGACAATTAAAGGTTAATTTCCCACACCTGTGGCTTTTTAAATTGCAATTATTGCCTGAGTATAATTACTCAATGAGTTTGTTAGCTCTCATGTGGATGCCTTGAGCAGGCTATATACTGAGCCATGGGGAGCAGAAAAGAACCGGCAAAAGACCTGCATAATAAGGTAATGGAACTTTATAAAGATGGAAAAGAATATAAAATGATATCCAAAGCTTTGAAAATGCCAGTCAGTACTGTTTAATCACTTATTAAGAAGTGGAAAATTCGGGGATCTCTTGATACCAAGCCAAGGTAAGGTAGACCAAGAACGATTTCAGCCACAACTGCCAGAAGAATTGTTTGGGATACAAAGAAAAACCCACAGGTTACCTCAGGAGAAATACAGGCTTCTCTGGAAAAAGCCGGTATGGTTCTTTCAAGGAACACAATACGACGATACTTGAACAAAAATGAGCTGCATGGTTGAATTGCCAGAAAGAAGCCTTTACTGTGCCAATGCCACAAAGTCCAGTTACAATTTGGGGTGAGCCCTAAAGGCACGGGGAATCTTGTGAAAATTGATGGCAAGATGAATGCAGCATGTTATCAGGAAATACTGACCATTTGCATTCTTCTGCACGAAGGCTGCGCATGGGACACTCTTGGACTTTCCAACATGACAATGACCCTAAGCACGAGACCAAGTTAACCCTCCAGTGGTTACAGCAGAAAAAGGTGAAGGTTCTGGAGTGGCCATCACAGTCTCCTGACCTTTATATCATCGAGCCCCTCTGGGGAGATCTCAAATGTGCAGTTCATACAAGATGACCAAAGACTTTGCAGGACCTGGAGACTTTTTGCCAAGACGAATGGGCAGCTATACCACCTGCAAGAATTAGGGGCCTCATAGACAACTATTACAAAAGACTGAACGCTGTCATTGATGCTAAAGGGGGCAATACACAGTATTAGGAACTAAGGGTATGCAGACTTTTGAACAGGGGTAATTTCATTTTTTTCTTTGTTGTATTTTAGTATTGTGCCATTCTGTTATAACCTACAGTTGGATATGAATCCCATAAGAAATAAAATAAATGTGTTTTGCCTGCTCACTAATGTTTTCTTTAAAATGTTACATATATAAAAGAAAAAATGAGGGAACCCTAGGACAAGAAAGTCCCGGGTGCCCAAGTAGGATATCTCAGTGTGAACTGATACTGTTAAAAAGTCATAATTTTATTATACATGCTAGACATCAACAAAATAAAAGAAAAAGTGTAACTCCAAGCTATGGGGACAAAAAATAGGTATAATGCTAGGAAGCGACCCCCAGGCACAAAAGGGAGACTAACGAGGTATGTTACTCATAACCAGAGTTGCTGTTAAAGGTAATGTTACATATATTACCAATTCTCCAAGGGTATGCAAACTTTTGAGCACAACTGTATGTTTGTGTGTCTAGTAACTTTGTTTATTGACCTAATCTAATATATTATATATGTATTATACACAGAATAAATATCTATGTTTTTTTACCTGATACTTGTGGATGCAAATGATCTAGTATTTTCTCAAATTAACACCAAGCTATGTGCTTACCGTTAGACTTTTGAAGACTTACAGTGCTTTACTAAACACCAGTCTGTCACATCAATTTACATAGTGACTAATGTTTCAATCCTAGTAAGGAACTTTCATGAGGTATGCCTTTGTGCCTGCTCATTACTATAAATATCTATATCAGCCAATCATGGGGCAGAATCTCAGCAAGTGACTTGGGTCATGGAGTAATTGTTGTTGTCAGACAGTTTGCTCCCCTCAACATTTTCCCACACTACAAGCTGTAAAGTATACATAAAATAGTGTTATGGAGAATACAGCTAAGAAGGCACGTTTAGCCTCAAAGTTGATGGCCTCATTAATGATGACCACAACAAATTCCACTCCTGTCAGCTACGAACAGAAAACAATGCATGGACACATGCTCTACAAAACTGGACAGTAGAACATTTGAAATGTGTCACCTGGACTGAGGAACTCCAATTTCTGCAAAATACCAGTTGTAGTATTAGTAGTATTAAATTATGTAATGCAATTGTATTTTTTCATAATATATTTTTGGATGAAAAGTTCTCCCTTTTTATCCTCCTTCCTTTTCTTTCTTGTTTAACCCATTAACGACCGAGGACAGTTCAGGACCGTCATCGGCATTTTTGCATTGCCGACCGATGACGGTCCTGAACCGTCCTAACGGTAAGATGTACTTACCTGATCGCCGTTGTTCCCCTGGCGGCGATCGGTGTTGCTCCCAGTGTGGGGAGACTGCCTGCAGCCCAGACAGTCTCCCCATGGCAGATTAGGACCCATGTGATCGCTCAAAAGAGCGATCACATGGTCACAATAGGTGTCCATGTGTCTGCCTGCAGGGGGACTGCCTGTGCTGACAGGCAGTCTCCCTGCTAGTGTAAAATGAAAGAAAAAACAAAGTTAATGTTAATTAAAAATTATATATGTGTGTATATATATATGATATATAGACATATATTATATAATATATGTCTATATATCATATATATAAAATGTCATACTAAGTGTATTTTTATATTAATATATACATATATTAATATAAAAATACATTTATAATTAAATTACACACGTATATAGTGTTGTCGCAAACCCGAAATTTTCGGTTCGCGAATGGCGACCGCGAACTTCCTCAAATGTTCGCGAACCAGCGAACCGCGCGAACCGCCATTGACTTCAATGAGCAGGCGAATTTTAAAACCAACAGGGACTCTTTCTGGCCACAAAAGTGATGGAAAAGTTGTTTCAAGGGGACTAACACCTGGACTGTGGCATGCCGGAGGGGGATCCATGGCAAAACTCCCATGGAAAATTACACAGTTGATGCAGAGTCTGCTTTTAATCCATAAAGGGCAGAAATCACCTAACATTCCTAAATCACAATGGATATGGATTGACACCTGACATATGACATATTGACACCTTGACATATGGATTGACACCTGTCCTCAGAGACCCTGATGCACACGGACACAGAGCAGAATAGGGCGTGGTCGTGGGAGGAGGAGGAGGATCACTTTCACTTTCACCTCTTCCCCTGTTAGATTCCCGTTGTGCTGTGACATCACCCTTATAAGCTGTGTAAACCATACTTTTTAATTTATTTTGCAAATGCTGCATCCTTTCCGACTAATAATTCGGTAACATTTCCGCCACTGTCTGCTTATACCGGGGGTCTAGTAGCGTGGACACCCAGAACAGGTCGTTCTCCTTCAGCCTTCTTATACGAGGGTCCCTCAACAGGCACGACAGCATGAAAGACCCCATTTGCACAAGGTTGGATGCCGAGCTACTCATTTCCCGTTCCTCCTCCTCACACAGAGCAGAATAGAGACTGTTCCCCCTACATAGGGTCACTTGGCAGATATGGATTGACACCTGTCCTCAAAACCCCTGATACACACTGACACAGAGCAGAATAGGGACTGTTCCTCCTACATAGGGTCACTTGGCAGATATGGATTGACACCTGTCCTCAAAACCCCTGATACACACTGACACAGAGCAGAATAGGGACTGTTCCCCCTACATAGGGTCACTTGGCAGCTATGGATTGACACCTATCCTAATGATCCCTGATACACACTGACACAGAGCAGAATAGAGACTGGGGGTCTAGTAGCGTGGACACCCAGCACAGGTTGTTCTCCTTCAGCCTTTTTATACGAGTGCCCCTCAACAGGCACGACAGCATGAAAGACCCCATTTGCACAAGATTGGATGCCGAGCTACTCATTTCCCGTTCCTCCTCCTCACACAGAGCAGAATAGAGACTGTTCCCCCTACATAGGGTCACTTGGCAGGTATGGATTGACACCTGTCCTCAAAGCCCCTGATACACACTGACACAGAGCAGAATAGAGACTGTTCCCAGTCCACAGAGACCATGATACACACTGACAGAGAGAAGAATAGAGACTGTTCCCCGTCCACAGAGACCATGATACACACTGACACAGAGCAGAATAGAGACTGTTACCCCTACATAGGGTCATTTGGCAGGTATGGATTGACACCTGTCCTCAAAGCCCATGATACACACTGACACAGAGCAGAATAGAGACTGTTCCCCCTACATAGGGTCACTTGGCAGATATGGATTGACACCTGTCCTCAAAACCCCTGATACACACTGACACAGAGCAGAATAGAGACTGTTCCCCGTCCACAGAGACCATGATACACACTGACACAGAGCATAATAGAGACTGTTTCCCCTACATAGGGTCACTTGGCAGGTATGGATTGACACCTGTCCTCAAAGCCCATGATACACACTGACACAGAGCAGAATAGAGACTGTTCCCCGTCCACAGAGACCATGATACACACTGACACAGAGCAGAATAGAGACTGTTACCCCTACATAGGGTCACATGGCAGCTATGAATTGACAGCTGTCCTCAAAGCCCATGATACACACTGACACAGAGCAGAATAGAGACCGGGGGTCTAGTAGTGTGGACACCCAGCACAGGTTGTTCTCCTTCAGCCTTTTTATATGAGGGTCCCTCAACAGGCACGACAGCATGAAAGACCCCATTTGCACAAGGTTGGATGCCGAGCTACTCATTTCCCGTTCCTCCTCCTCACACAGAGCAGAATAGAGACTGTTCACCCTACATAGGGTCACTTGGCAGGTATGGATTGACACCTGTCCTCAAAGCCCCTGATACACACTGACACAGAGCAGAATAGAGACTGTTCCCCGTCCACAGAGACCATGATACACACTGACTCAGAGCAGAATAGAGACTGTTCCCCGTCCACAGAGACCATGATACACACTGACACAGAGCAGAATAGAGACTGTTACCCCTACATAGGGTCACTTGGCAGGTATGGATTGACACCTGTCCTCAAAGCACATGATACACACTGACACAGAGCAGAATAGAGACCGAGGGTCTAGTAGTGTGGACACCCAGCACAGGTTGTTCTCCTTCAGCCTTTTTATATGAGGGTCCCTCAACAGGCACGACAGCATGAAAGACCCCATTTGCACAAGGTTGGATGCCGAGCTACTCATTTCCCGTTCCTCCTCCTCACACAGAGCAGAATAGAGACTGTCCCCCCTACATAGGGTCACTTGGCAGGTATGGATTGACACCTCTCCTGAAAGCCCCTGATAAACACTGACACAGAGCAGAATAGAGACTGTTCCCCGTCCACAGAGACCATGATACACACTGACACAGAGCAGAATAGAGACTGTTCCCCGTCCACAGAGACCATGATACACACTGACACAGAGCAGAATAGAGACTGTTACCCCTACATAGGGTCACTTGTCAGGTATGGATTGACACCTGTCCTCAAAGCCCATGATGCACACTGACACAGAGCAGAATAGAGACTGTTCCCCGTCCACAGAGACCATGATACACACTGACACAGAGCAGAATAGAGACTGTTACCCCTACATAGGGTCACTTGGCAGGTATGGATTGACACCTGTCCTCAAAGCCCATGATACACACTGACACAGAGCAGAATAGAGACTGTTCCCCCTACATAGGGTCACTTGGCAGATATGGATTGACACCTGTCCTCAAAACCCCTGATACACACTGACACAGAGCAGAATAGAGACTGTTCCCCGTCCTCAGAGACCATGATACACACTGACACAGAGCAGAATAGAGACCGGGGGTCTAGTAGCGTGGACACCCAGCACAGGTTGTTCTCCTTCAGCCTTTTTATACAAGGGTCCCTCAACAGGCACGACAGCATGAAAGACCCCATTTGCACAAGGTTGGATGCCGAGCTACTCATTTCCCGTTCCTCCTCCTCACACAGAGCAGAATAGAGACTGTTCCCCCTACATAGGGTCACTTGGCAGGTATGGATTGACACCTGTCCTCAAAGCCCCTGATACACACTGACACAGAGCAGTATAGAGACTGTTCCCCGTCCACAGAGACCATGATACACACTGACACAGAGCAGAATAGAGACTGTTCCCCGTCCACAGAGACCATGATACACACTGACACAGAGCAGAATAGAGACTGTTCCCCGTCCTCAGAGACCATGATACACACTGACACAGAGCAGAATAGAGACCGGGGGTCTAGTAGCGTGGACACCCAGCACAGATTGTTCTCCTTCAGCCTTTTTATACGAAGGTCCCTCAACAGGCACGACAGCATGAAAGACCCCATTTGCACAAGGTTGGATGCCGAGCTACTCATTTCCCGGCCACACACCTTCCTGGCCTCTTTCAACAGGCGACAAGATTTGGCCCTGTAAAACTCTCCTGGATATTATGTAAAATTTCTATGGATATGGCAGTGATTTATGTAACAGGGAGATGGAAGAAGATGCTTGGTCGGTCCTCTTACTTGAAATTTGGGGCACTGCGCGGGCAAGCTAATGTGCCACCAGATAGGAGTGGTGAGTTTAGTATTGTTCTGATCAGTTTAATACCTTCCGCGTCTCCTATCAGTGGACGTGTATATGGCAGCGATTTTTAATTGTGGAATCACCTCCCCTTTTTAGGCCAAGGTTGGAAGATGCTTAGACCACTGGTATATTGGTGCCATCTTGGAGGATTTTTTTTTGGTTTGGTTTTTGAAGCCACAGTGCTGCACCAGTGGGCCTAAAAATTAGGCATGTACACATGCCTGAAAAAGTTGGTATTGTTGCAGCCGCTGCTGTAGCAGCGGCCAGAAAAATTGATGTTTGTTTCACAGGCAGAAAGTGCCCTAAAACATGGCGGCTTGAACCCTAGTTGGTGGCGGATAAGTCACGCAAGTCAACCGGCATTCAGAGCTAAAATACAGCAGCGTGTGGACCATTTTTAGCCCAAGGCAGCTCATCTCCTCAGGCCTTTTTTAATCTAATGTATCGCCCAGTGTCAGTCCCTTCGGGATCCATCCCTCATTCATCTTAATAAAGGTGAGGTAATCTAGACTTTTTTGACCTAGGCGACTTCTCTTCTCAGTGACAATACCTCCTGCTGCACTGAAGGTCCTTTCTGACAGGACACTTGAAGTGGGGCAGGCCAGAAGTTCTATCGCAAATTGGGATAGCTCAGGACACAGGTCAAGCCTGCACACCCAGTAGTCAAGGGGTTCATCGCTCCTCAGAGTGTCGATATCTGCAGTTAAGGCGAGGTAGTCTGCTACCTGTCGGTCGAGTCGCTCTCTGAGGGTGGATCCCGAAGGGCTGCGGCGATGCGTAGGACTTAAAAAGGTCCGCATGTCCTCCATCAACAACACATCTTTAAAGCGTCCTGTCCTTGCCGGCGTGGTCGTGGGAGGAGGAGGATTACTTCCCCCTCTCCCCCTGTTAGATTCCCGTTGTGCTGTGACATCACCCTTATACGCTGTGTAAAGCATACTTTTTAATTTATTTTGCAAATGCTGCATCCTTTCCGACTTGCGGTAATTCGGTAACATTTCCGCCACTTTCTGCTTATACCGGGGGTCTAGTAGCATGGACACCCAGTACAGGTCGTTCTCCTTCAGTCTTTTATGAGGGTCCCTCAACAGGCAGGACAGCATGAAAGACCCCATTTGCACAAGGTTGGATGCCGAGCTACTCATTTCCCGTTCCTCCTCCTCACTGATGTCATTGAAGGTATGTTCTTCCCCCCAGCCACATACAACACCATGGGTACCAGATAGGTGACAACGAGCACCCTGGGATGCCTGTTGTGTTTGGTCTTGCTCCTCCTCCTCCTCAAAGCCACATTCCTCCTCTGACTCCTCTTCCTCACAATCCTCTTCCAGCGTTGCCGCAGGTCCAGCAAGCGATGCTGATAAGGCGGTTTCTGGTGGTGATGGTGACCACAACTCTTCCTCTTCCTCTTCACGCTCATTTACGGCCTGATCCAGCACTGTTCGCAGGGCACGCTCCAGGAAGAAAACAATTGGTATGATGTCGCTGATGGTGCCTTCGGTGCGACTGACTAGGTTTGTCACCTCCTCAAAAGGACGCATGAGCCTACAGGCATTGTGCATGAGCGTCCAGTAACGTGGAAAAAAAATTCCCATCTCCCCAGAGGCTGTCCTAGCACCCCAGTCATACAAACAGCTTTTATTTATTAACAGATTTATTAACAGCTTTTTCTTGTTGGAGCAGGCGGTCGAACATTAGGAGTGTTGAATTCCAACGTGTAGGGCTGTCGCAAATCAAGCGCCTCAGTGGCATGTTGTTTCGCCGCTGGATATCGGCAAAGTGAGCCATGGCCGTGTAGGAACGCCTGAAATGGCCACACACCTTCCTGGCCTCCTTCAGGACGTCCTGTAAGCCTGTGTACTTATGCACAAAGCATTGTACGATCAGATTACACACATGTGCCATGCACGGCACATGTGTCAACTTGCCCAACTTCATTGCCGCTATCAAATTTTTTCCCTTGTCACACACCACTTTGCCGATATCCAGTTGCTGCGGAGTCAGCCACTTTTCCACCTGTGCATTCAGAGCGGACAGGAGTGCTTGTCCGGTGTGACTCACTGCTTTCAAGCAAGTCAAACCCAAGACGACGTGACACTGCCGTATCCGGGATGTGGAATAGTACCTGGGGAGCTGGGGGGGTGCCGTTGACGTGGAGCAAGACACAGCAGCACAAGAGGACTCAGCCGAGGAGGTTATGGAAGAGGATGGAGTAGGAGGAGTAGAGGAGGTGGCAGCAGGACTGCCTGCAAGTCGTGGCGGTGTCACCAACTCCTCTGCAATGCCACGCATTCCATGATTGGCAGCCTTCAGCAGGTTTACCCAATGCGCAGTGTAGGTGATATACCTGCCCTGACCATGCTTTGCAGACCAGGTATCAGTGTTCAGATGGACCCTTGCCCCAACACTGTGTGCCAGACATGCCATGACTTCCTTTTGCACAATCGAGTACAGGTTGGGGATTGCCTTTTGTGCAAAGAAATTCTGGCCAGGTACCTTCCACTGCGGTGTCCCAATAGCTACAAATTTTTTGAACGCCTCAGACTCAGACTTTACCAGATTGTATGGTAAAAGCTGGCGGGCTAATAGTTCGGACAAGCCAGCTGTCAGACGCTGGGCAAGGGGGTGACTTGGTGACATTGGCTTCTTACGCTCAAACATGTCCTTGACAGACACATGACTGTGGGCAGATGAGCGTGAACTGCTCAAGGCGGGAGACGGAGTGGCGGATGGTTGAGAGGGGGCAAGGAGGACAGCAGTGGTTGACGTGGCTGAAGATGCTGGACCAGGAGGAGGATGGCGGCTTAGAGTAGGCGTGCTGCTTGTACTCATGTGTTGATCCCATAGGCGTTTGTGATGTGAGATCATGTGCCTACGCAAAGCAGTTGTACCTAGGTGGGTGTTGGACTTCCCACGATTCAGTTTCCTTTGGCACAGGTTGCAAATGGCATCGCTGTTGTCAGAGGCAGACACACAAAAAAAATTCCACACTCCTGAGCTCTGCAATGACGGCATTCTGGTGGTGCACACAGCATGCGTTGATTGGCGTGCTGTCGGGCTGACCCCGGGTGCCGATGCATGCTGTCTGACTGTGCCACTAGCTCCTTGCGACGACCCACCCCTGCTTCCAACTCGTCTCCTCCTCCTCTCTGTCTCCCCATCTGAACTTTCGCCCTGTTCTTCTTCTTGCCGAGCGGGCACCCACGTGACATCCATGGACGCATCGTCATCATCAACCGCTTCGCTTGTATCTGACAACTCAGAAAAGGAAGCAGCAGCGGGTACATCATCATCATCATCACACCGTACCTCCATGTGTTTAATGCTGCCTGCCTGAGACATATCCCTGTTATCTACATCCTCTAGCAATAATGGTTGCGCATCATTCATTTCTTCAAACGGGTGTGTGAATAACTCCTCTGACATACCAAGTAAAGCGTCTGTGGTGCTAGTTTTGGTGGTGGCGGCAGGCGGGTGAGTGGTATCTTGAGAGGTGCCTGAAGCTAAGCTGGAGGAGGATGGTGCGTCAAGGTTCCGAGCGGAGGCTGTAGAAGATTGGGTGTCCTGTGTTAGCCAGTCAACTATGTCCTCAGAACTTTTCAAGTTCAGGGTACGTGGCTTCTGAAAACTGGGCATTATTCTAGGGCAAAAGGGAATCACAGCACCACGACCACGACGGCCCCTGCGGGGTGGCCTGCCTCTGCCTGTCATTTTTGGGGGGATTAGTGGTACTATGCATGCAAGCTACTGTGAGAGCAGATATGATTGGCAATGTGCACTGTAACAGTACTGCAGAGCACACACTGTAGGCCTGACACAACCGCTTGAAGACAAGTAACTGCTATTCAATCTATAACAGTGAAAAAAAAAATTGTTTTTTAAAAGCACGCTATAGAGACACCAGATATGATTGGCAATGTGCACTGTAACAGTTCTGCAGAGCACACACTGTAGGCCTGACACACCCGCTTGAAGACAAGTAACTGCTATTCAATCTATAAAAGTGAAAAAAAAATTTGGTTTTAAAAGCACGCTATAGAGACACCAGATATGATTGGCAATGTGCACTGTAACAGTTCTGGAGAGCAGACGCTGAAGGAAGACAGAGCCGCTTGAAGGACACTGACTGGCTGCTATTAGCTTACAATGGAAACCTTTTTTCTTTGTAAAAGCACGCTATAGAGACACCAGATATGAGTGGCAATGTGCACTGTAACAGTTCTGGAGAGCACACACTGTAGGCCTGACAGAGCCGCTTGAAGGACACTGACTGGCTGCTATTAGCTTACACTGGAAACCTTTTTTCTTTGTAAAAGCACGCTACAGAGACACCAGATATGAGTGGCAACTGTCAAAGTACGCTGGCACAGGTCTGCAGAGCACACGCTGAAGGAGGCCTGACACCCAGACGCTTGCAGACAACTAACTGCTCTTCTATTACAGTGAAAAAAAATATTTTTTTTTAAATCTAAAGCTTAAGCTATTGTCACAACAGATATGAGTGGTGGCACTGACTGTGCAAATGGGCACAGCATCCAGCCTGACACAGAAGATGGCAGGCAGGCAACTGCTCTTCTATTACATTGAAAAAATATATATTTTTTGAAATCTAAAACTTAAGCTATTGTAAAAACAGAAATGAGTGGTGGCACTGGGCAAGTGGGCACAGTATCCACTGTGAACCTTACGCAGAAGCTGGCAGGCAGGAAACTGCTCTTCTATTACAGTGAAAAAAATATTTTTTTTAAATCTAAAGCTTAAGCTATTGTAAAAACAGATATGAGTGGTGGCACAAGGCAAGTGGGCACAGTATCCACTGTGAACCTCACTCAGAAGCTGGCAGGCAACTGCTCTTCTATTACAGTGAAAAAAAAATATTTTTTTTTAAATCTAAAGCTTAAGCTATTGTAAAAACAGATATGAGTGGTGGCACTGGGCAAGTGGGCACAGTATCCACTGTGAACCTCACTCAGAAGCTGGCAGGCAACTGCTCTTCTATTACAGTGAAAAAAAAATATTTTTTTTAAATCTAAAGCTTAAGCTATTGTAAAAACAGATATGAGTGGTGGCACTGGGCAAGTGGGCACAGTATCCACTGTGAACCTCACACAGAAGCAGGCAGGCAGGCAACTGCTCTTCTATTACAGTGAAAAAAAATATATTTTTAAATCTAAAGCTTAAGCTATTGTAAAAACAGATATGAGTGATGGCACTGGGCAAGTGGGCACAGTATCCACTGTGAACCTCACACAGAAGCTGGCAGGCAACTGCTCTTCTATTACAGTGAAAAAAAATATATTTTTTTTAAATCTAAAGCTTAAGCTATTGTCACAACAGATATGAGTGGTTGCACTGACTGTGCAAATGGGCAAGGCATCCAGCCTGACACAGAAGATGGCAGGCAGGCAACTGCTCTTCTATTACAGTGAAAAAATTTTTTTTTTTGAAATCTAAAGCTTAAGCTATTGTAAAAACAGATATAAGTGGTGGCACTGGGCAAGTGGGCACAGTATCCACTGTGAACCTCACACAGAAGCTGGCAGGCAGGCAACTGCTCTTCTATTACAGTGAAAAAAATATATTTTTTTAAATCTAAAGCTTAAGCTATTGTAAAAACAGATATGAGTGGTGGCACTGGGCAAGTGGGCACAGTATCCACTGTGAACCTCACACAGAAGCTGGAAGGCAGGCAACTGCTCTTCTATTACAGTGAAAACAAATGATTTTTTTAAAATCTAAAGCTTAAGCTATTGTAAAAACAGATATGAGTGGTGGCACTGGGCAAGTGGGCACAGTATCCACTGTGAACCTCACACAGAAGCTGGCAGGCAGGCAACTGCTCTTCTATTACAGTAAAAAAATAATATTTTTTTTAAATCTAAAGCTTAAGCTATTGTAAAAACAGATATGAGTGGTGGCACTGGGCAAGTGGGCACAGTATCCACTGTGAACCTCACACAGAAGCTGGCAGGCAGGCAACTGCTCTTCTATTACAGTGAAAAAAAAATTTTTTTTTAAATCTAAAGCTTAAGCTATTGTAAAAACAGATATGAGTGGTGGCACTGGGCAAGTGGGCACAGTATCCACTGTGAACCTCACACACAAGCAGGCAGGCAGGCAACTGCTCTTCTATTACAGTGAAAAAAATATATTTTTTTAAATCTAAAGCTTAAGCTATTGTAAAAACAGATATGAGTGGTGGCACTGGGCAAGTGGGCACAGTATCCACTGTGAACCTCACACAGAAGCTGACAGGCAACTGCTCTTCTATTACAGTGAAAAAATATATATTTTTTTTAAATCTAAAGCTTAAGCTATTGTCACAACAGATATGAGTGGTGGCACTGACTGTGCAAATGGGCAAGGCATCCAGCCTGACACAGAAGATGGCAGGCAGGCAACTGCTCTTCTATTACAGTGAAAAAAAATATTTTTTTTGAAATCTAAAGCTTAAGCTATTGTAAAAACAGATATAAGTGGTGGCACTGGGCAAGTGGGCACAGTATCCACTGTGAACCTCACACAGAAGCTGGCAGGCAGGCAACTGCTCTTCTATTACAGTGAAAAAAAATATTTTTTTTAAATCTAAAGCTTATGCTATTGTAAAAACAGATATGAGTGGTGGCACTGGGCAAGTGGGCACAGTATCCACTGTGAACCTCACACAGAAGCTGGCAGGCAGGCAACTGCTCTTCTATTACAGTAAAAAAAAAAAAATATTTAAATCTAAAGCTTAAGCTATTGTAAAAACAGATACGAGTGGTGGCACTGGGCAAGTGGGCACAGTATCCACTGTGAACCTCACACAGAAGCTGGCAGGCAGGCAACTGCTCTTCTATTACAGTGAATTTTTTTTTTTTAAATCTAAAGCTTAAGCTATTGTAAAAACAGATATGAGTGGTGGCACTGGGCAAGTGGGCACAGTATCCGCTGTGAACCTCACACAGAAGCTGGCAGGCAGTCACCTGCAATTACATTACACAGAAAAAAAGGCTTTTTGGGGTGCTGTCCTTACAGCAGAGATCAGATGAGTCCTTCAGGATTGTAGTGGACACTGAATACCCTAGCCTAGCTATCAATTTCCCTATCTAATCAGCAGCAGCTAAACTTTCCCTCCTCTCACTAAGCATGCAGCTTCAGAATGAATCGAAAATGGATGCTGGGAGGGAGGTTGGAGGGTGTGGAAGGGAGGGAGTGCTGCTGATTGGCTGGAATGTGTCTGCTGACCAAGAGGCACACGGTCAAAGTTTGCCCAATGATGACGAATAGGGGGTGGATCGAACCGCCCATGTGTTCGCCCGCGGCGGCGAACGCGAACACGCTAAGTTCGCCAGGAACTGTTCGCCAGCGGACAGTTCGGTACATCACTACACGTGTATATATATAATATATATAATAACTATATATATTGTATATATATATTATTTTAAAATACAAATAATAAGTAGATTAAATTAAATAAAAAAAAGTAATAAAAATTAAAAAACTTATATATCTATATGAAATGTTATTCTAACTGTATTTTGATATTAATATATATATATATATATATATATTTATATCAAAATACACTTAGAATGAAATTGTATATATATATCTATGTATATATAAATAAATAAAAATAAAACGAAATATACAAATGTCCATATACAAAATTACATAAATAATTAAATAAATATACACGTAGACTTCAAATATATAAATATGCATATATATTTAAATTCTACATGCGTATTTATATAATATTTTTACATAATTAAGTAATTTTATTAATTGCAATTTGAGGGACCTGCCTGCCAACCCAGGCCGAAAGTCCAAAGAATGTAATTTGCTAGCACTGTATTTTACCCTGTAACTTTCTATGACACCCTAAAACCTGTACATGGGGGGTACCATTTTACTCGGGAGACTTCGCTGAACACAAATATTAGTGATTCAAAACAGCAAAACATATCACAGTGATGATATTGTCAGTGAAAGTGACTTTTTTTCGCATTTTTCACACACAAACAGCACTTTTACTGATGATATAATTGTTGTGATACGTTTTCCTGTTTTGAAACACTAATATTTGTGTTCAGCAAAGTCTCCCGAGTATAACAGTACCCCCCATGTACAGATTTTATAGCATTTTTTAAAGTTACAGGGGCAAATACATGGGTCAAATATTTTTACATTGGAAATGGCCAGGTTGGTTACGTTGCATTTGAAAGCGTATGGTAGCCCAGGAATAAGAATTACCCCCATGATGGCATACCATTTGCAAAAGAAGACAACCCAAGGTATTGCAAATGGGGTATGTCCAGTCTTTTTTAGTAGTCACAAACACTGGCCAAAATTAGCATTCAATTTAGTTTTTTACTTTTTTCACACACAAACAAATGTGAACGCTAACTTTGGCCAGTGTTTGCGACTAGGTGGCTACTAAAATAAACTGGACATACCTCATATTGAATACCCTGGGTTGTCTACTTTAAAAAAAAATTATGACAGATAATAGTGTTACTATTATAAATTTGAAAAAATGTATGTTTTGAAACCGCAATATCCTACTTGTACCTATAGCCCTATAACTTGCAAAAAAAAGCAAAAAAGCATGTAAACACTGGGTATTTTAAAACTCAGGACAACATTTTGAATCTATTTAGCAGTTTTTTTTATTCGTTTTTGTAGATGAGTAAAAGATTTTTCAAGTAAAAGTCAAAAACCATGTATTTTTTTCAATTTTTCATCGTATTTTTTTTATTATTTTTAAATTAAATTGCATGAGATTATATAAATAATAGTATGTAAAGAAAGCCTTTTTTGTCCTGAAAAAAAAAATATATACCGTATATACTCGAGTATAAGCCGAGTTTTCAGCCCATTTTTTGGGCTGAAAAACCCCAACTCGGCTTATACTCGAGTCAGAGTCTGTATTATGGCAATTTGCATTGCCATAATACAGACTGGGGGGAGAGGGGGGCTGGCAGAGCTGTAACTTACCTGTTCTGCAGCTCCTGTCAGCTCTCTCCTCCTCTGCCGGTCCGTTCAGCACCTCGGTCAGCTCCCAGTGTAAGTCTCGCGAGAGCCGCGGCTCTCGCGAGACTTACACTGGGAGCTGACAGAGGGAGCTGCACAGACCGCGCGGAGGAGGAGAGAGCTGACAGGAGCTGCAGGAAAGGTAAGTACAGCTCTGCCAGCCCCCCTCTCCCCTCACTGAACTGCCACTGGACCACCAGGGAAGGAGCCCCCCTCCCTGCTATGTATCAAGCAGGGAGGGGGGACGAAAAAAAATATATAATAAAAAAATAAGAAATAATAATAAAAAATGTATAATAACAAAAAAAAGAGGTATAAGGACAACTATGGGAGGGAGGGGGGGTATAAGGACCACTATGGGAGGGAGGGGGGGGGATAAGGACCACTATGGGAGGGAGGGGGGGGATAAGGACCACTATGGGAGGGAGGGGGGGATAAGGACCACTATGGGAGGGAGGGGGGGGATAAGGACCACTATGGGAGGGGGGGGGGATAAGGACCACTATGGGAGGGGGGGGGGGGGATAAGGACCACTATGGGAGGGAGGGGGGGGATAAGGACCACTATGGGAGGGAGGGGGGGGATAAGGACCACTATGGGAGGGAGGGGGGGTATAAGGACCACTATGGGAGGGAGAGGGGGGGATAAGGACCACTATGGGAGGGAGGGGGGGTATAAAGACCACTATGGGAGGGAGGGGGGGGGTATATGGACCACTATGGGAGGGATGGGGGGGGGATATGGACCACTATGGGAGGGATGGGGGGGGATAAGGACCACTATGAGAGGGAGGGGGTGGGATAAGGACCACTAGGGGAGGGGAGGGTAAGGACCACTAGGGGAGGGGTGAGTCAGGACCACTGGGGGGGGTGAAGGAACACGGGGGTGGGGAGGTAAGGACCACTGAGGGAGGAGGAGGGGAAGTCAGGACATATGGGGGGGGGAGGGGTCGGCAAAATGTTTTTTGCCTACGGCGGCAAATATCCTTGCACCGGCCCTGCACACACTGCATTCACACACTGCATTCATACACACACACACACTGCATTCATGCACACACACTGCACTCATACACACACTGCACTCATACACACACGCTGCACTCATACACACACGCTGCACTCATACACACACACATACGCACACACTGCTTTCATTATACACACACTGTAAATAAATATTCAATTAATATATATTTTTTAGGA
Source organism: Pelobates fuscus (assembly GCF_036172605.1). Lineage (NCBI taxonomy): Eukaryota > Metazoa > Chordata > Amphibia > Anura > Pelobatidae > Pelobates > Pelobates fuscus. Next base: position 333,327,316 of record NC_086320.1, on the reverse strand, counting down.
TCTAATTTTATTTAGAAATTTACCAGTAGCTGCTGCATTTCCCACCCTAGTCTTATACTCGAGTCAATAAGTTTTCCCAGTTTTTTGGGGTAAAATTAGGGGCCTCGGCTTATATTCGGGTCGGCTTATACTCGAGTATATACGGTAAATTTGTATAGGAACAGTTAATGAGAGAGCGGAAAATTACAGCTAAACACAAACACCACAAAAGTGTAAAAAGAGGCCTGGTCGCAAACGTACAACATCGCAAAAACAGTCCAGTCCTTAAGGGGTTACCGTATATACTCGAGTATAAGCCGAGTTTTTCAGCCCATTTTTTGGGCTGAAAAACCCCAACTCGGCTTATACTCGAGTCAAGGTCTGTATTATGGCAATTTGCATTGCCATAATACAGACTGGGGGGAGAGGGGGGCTGGCAGAGCTGTAACTTACCTGTCCTGCAGCTCCTGTCAGCTCTCTCCTCCTCTGCGCCGTCCGGTCAGCACCTCGGTCAGCTCCCAGTGTAAATCTCGCGAGAGCCGCGGCTCTCGCGAGATTTACACTGGGAGCTGACAGAAGAGCAGAACGGACGGCGCAGAGGAGGAGAGAGCTGACAGGAGCTGCAGGACAGGTAAGTTACAGCTCTGCCAGCCCCCCTCTCCCCCCCACTGAACTGCCACTGGACCACCAGGGAAGGAGAGCCCCCCTCCCTGCCATATATCAAGCAGGGAGGGGGGACGAAAAAAAAAATATATAAATAAAATAAGAAATAATAATAAAAAAAAATAATTAATAATTACAAAAAAAAGGAGTATAAGGACCACTATGGGAGGGGGGGGTATAAGGACCACTATGGGAGGGAGGGGGTGGGTTAAGGACCACTATGGGAAGGAGGGGGGTATAAGGACCGCTATGGGAGGGAGGGGGGGTATAAGGACCACTATGGGAGGGAGGGGGGCATAAGGACCACTATGGGAGGGAGGGGGGGGGGATAAGGACCACTATGGGAGGGAGGGGGGATAAGGACCACTATGGGAGGGAGGGGGGGGATAAGGACCACTATGGGAGGGAGGGGGGGGGATAAGGACCACTATGGGAGGGAGGGGGGATAAGGACCACTATGGGAGGGAGGGGGGGGATAAGGACCACTATGGGAGGGAGGGGGGGATAAGGACCACTATGGGAGGGGGTGGGATAAGGACCACTATGGGAGGGGGTGGGATAAGGACCACTATGGGAGGGAGGGGGGGTATAAGGACCACTATGGGAGGGAGGGGGGTATATGGACCACTATGGGAGGGATGGGGGGGGGAGAAGGAACACTATGGGAGGGAGAAGGGGGAGAAGGACCACTATGAGAGGGAGGGGGTGGGATAAGGACCACTATGGGAGGGGAGGGGGAAGTAAGGACCACTAGGGGAGGGGAGGGTAAGGACCACTAGGGGAGGGGTGAGTCAGGACCACTGGGGGGGGGGAGTGAAGGAACACGGGGGTGGGGAGGTAAGGACCACTGAGGGAGGAGGAGGGGAAGTCAGGACATATGGGGGGGGAGGGGGCGGCAAAAAAATGTTTGCCTACGGCGGCAAATATCCTTGCACCGGCCCTGCACACACTGCATTCACACACTGCATTCATACACACACACACTGCATTCATGCACACACACACTGCACTCATACACACACTGCACTCATACACACACGCTGCACTCATACACACACGCTGCACTCATACACACACACATACGCACACACTGCATTCATTATACACACACTGTAAATAAATATTCAATTAATATATTTTTTTTAGGATCTAATTTTATTTAGAAATTTACCAGTAACTGCTGCATTTCCCACACTAGTCTTATACTTGAGTCAATAAGTTTTCCCAGTTTTTTGGGATAAAATTAGGGGCCTCGGCTTATATTCGGGTCGGCTTATACTCGAGTATATACGGTAAATTCTATTTCGAAGCAGCAACGTTTCGACACTACTGGGTCTTTATCAAACAAGCTCATATACATGTTTGCTAAGTCAGTTTTTTTCTTGTTATACTATGCTTAGACATGTTTGTCTAGCTTGTTTATTATATAAAAAATTACACAACCTAATCAGGAGTATACATAATTTGACTTTATTGCCATATGTATACCTGCTATATCTCTTCTTTTTTCTTTTCTGTATCGTTTTGCAAACTACCTCAATAAAAAAAAGATTGATAAAAAACTCCTAGAATATTCTTATTATAACAAAATACATTTTTCCTGTTTTTTTTTTTTTTTTTCTGTAGAAAATTCTATGTTTAAAACCAGGGAGTACAGTACGTTTTATATGATCTATTTCTACATCAGCTTTATTAAAATGATTATGCTCAAAGATAAGCAACTTGCTGCATGATAATCACAATAATCAGAGGAATGCCTCTTTCTTAAGGAAAAAAGAAAGAGCAAATGCTAACTTTGAACAGGTCTGCCAAAATGACTTCAACAGCTTGAAAACTGCTGATAAACACACTAGGAAGAAACATCCAAGACTATAGTTCATTGACGGCCTGCTTGCCCAGATAGGTTTGGATGATTGCCAGTGAGTGAATCAGATGTCAGTTGGACTTGGGTTTTAGGAGACAATCTGTTCCAGCACCACTGGGGCCTGAAAAGAACTGCTTCAGTATAAGGCTTTTCTAAAGCACTATATACTGTCTTTTCATTGTTGGCTAAACACACTTATAATTGACATAGATTCTTAAAATAAACAAGGGATAACAAAAACATACCCAAACTCACCAATTATGAAGGCAATGTCCAACTCATACTCCAGCTGAAAAATATTTTTTTTTATTAAATATCAGTTAATTTTCAAATGTAAATGGATAACCATTGCGATGTTTAATGTATTAATCTTTAAATTAATCGATTTAGCCCCTTAAGACCGCAGCCAAATGTACAAGTTGTGATCCAAAAAAACCGTAAACAAAACCTGGCATTTGCGCTATATGTCTGTCCAACCGTAATTCACCTCTTTCATATTAAATGCACCCACACTTATTATATATCATTTTATTCAGGGGAAACAGGGCTTTCATTTAACATCAAATATTTAGGTATGGAACATAACTTAATATGAATACAATATAAAAAATGAGAGAAAATAAGATTTTTTTTACATTTTCTTAGTTCTATGTGACATTCTAACTGTGAATGTCATAATACTGTTTGCTTTTACTGCAATAAAATACACATATTTGTATTCAGCGATGTCTCACATGTAAAATAGTACCCCCTATGTACAGGTTTTATGGTGTTTTGGGAAGTTACAGGGTCAAATAAAGCATGCTACACTTTTCAGTTTTTTCACATTGAAATTTGCCAGTTTGGTTACTTTGCCTTTGAGACTGTATGGCAGCCCAGGAATGAGAATTACCCCCATGATGGCATACCATTTGCAAAAGTAGACAACCCAAGGTATTGCAAATGGGGTATGTCCAGTCTTTTTTAGTAGCCACTTGGTCACAAACACTAGCCAAAGTTAACGTTAATATTTGTTTGTGTGTGAAAAATGCAAAAAACTAATTTGAAAGCCAATTTTGGCCAGTGTTTGTGACTAAGTGGCTACTAAAAAAGACTGAACATACCCCATTTGCAATACCTTGGGTTGTCTACTTTTGCAAATGGTATGCCATTATGGAGGTAATTCTTATTTCTGGGCTACTATACGGTCTCAAAGCCCACTATTGGAGGGAGGGGGGTATAAGGACCACTATGGGAGGGAGGGGGGGTATAAGGACCACTATGGGAGGGGGTGGGATAAGGACCACTATGGGAGGGAGGGAGGGTATAAGGACCATTATGGGAGGGAGGGGGGGGGGGTATATGGACCACTATGGGAGGGATGGGGGGGATAAGGAACACTATGGGAGGGAGAAGGGGGATAAGGACCACTATGAGAGGGAGGGGGTGGGATAAGGACCACTATGGGAGGGGAGGGGGAAGTAAGGACCACTAGGGGAGGGGAGGGTAAGGACCACTAGGGGAGGGGTGAGTCAGGACCACTGGGGGGGGGGAGTGAAGGAGCACGGGGGTGGGGAGGTAAGGACCACTGAGGGAGGAGGAGGGGAAGTCAGGACATATGGGGGGGAGGGGGCGGCAACATTTTTTTTGCCTACGGCGGCAAATATCCTTGCACCGGCCCTGCACACACTGCATTCACACACTGCATTCATGCACACACACACTGCATTCATGCACACACACACTGCACTCATGCACACACACACTGCACTCATACACACACTGCACTCATACACACACGCTGCACTCATACACACACACATACGCACACACTGCATTCATTATACACACACTGTAAATAAATATTCAATTAATATATTTTTTTTAGGATCTAATTTTATTTAGAAATTTACCAGTAGCTGCTGCATTTCCCACCCTAGTCTTATACTCGAGTCAATAAGTTTTCCCAGTTTTTGGGGATAAAATTAGGGGCCTCGGCTTATATTCGGGTCGGCTTATACTCGAGTATATACGGTATATATACTTAGATCATATATATAATATATATATATATAAATGATCTAAGTATATTTGATGTGTAACTGTAATTTATTTTATTTTTAACTTTAAGGGGTTAAGAGGGGAGCAGAGGGGCAGAGACAGTGTCAGCCAGTGATTTTACATCACTGGCTGACACACAGGATCAGGGATCACAGTGACAGGCTGTCACTGTGATCACCTCCTGCAGATCACGGTAATTGGCCACAGGGGGAGTGCCTGGGTGGCCAGGCATGCCCCCCACCGTGATCTGCAGGGGGATCCTGCCTGTAGTTACATGTGTCAGCCAATAGGCTGACACATAGTAACCTCTGATCGCAGTGACAGGCTGTCACTGCGATCAGATCGCAGGGAGAGGCTGTCTCTGCATTCAGATCGCAGAGACAGCCTCTCCCTGCGATCATACTCTGCAGATCGCGGTCACTGACCGCAGGGGGACTGCCTGGGGGGCCAGGCATGTCCCCCGACCGCGATCTGCAGATTGAAAATGCCGCGGCTCCATGTGTCAGCCGATTTTAAAATCAGCTGACACATGGTAAATACCGATCGCAGTGACAGCCTGTCACTGCGATCGGAAGCTGCAGACCGCGGTCCCCAGGCACAGGGGGTCTGTCTGGGGGGCCAGGCATGCCCCCCGAAAGCGATCTGCAGCGGCCATGTGCCGCTGGCCACGTGGGGGGTAAGACCGCCCAGGACGTACTATGCCGTCCTGCGGCATTTAGAGCCGCCCAAATAAGGACGGCATAGTACGTCCTGCGGTCTTAAGGGGTTAACATGAAACACAGTGCACTTATATTTTCAGATTAATATTAAGTAATGATTTCAAACTTGACAAATCATGTCATTTTATTCACAAATGAATTGTGTTTTGATCTGATATCTTTCATTTTGCAAGGAAACCTTGAAAGTTACAAATGACCTCTTTGCAATAAGCATGAGATTAAAGGAACACAAACATATATTCCTGTCCCTTTAGTGTTAAAAACACAATTTATCCCCCCTGGCCCCTCTTTCCCCCCTATATACATAAAAAATCTTACTTTTATCAGCATCTGCAGCTGCTGGCTCTGCCCCTGATCTGCCTGCTTGACTGACATCATCAGAAGTGTTTATGAAAGCCAATCACAATGCTTTTCCATAGGAAAGCATTGGATTGGCTGAGACTGTCAAGGTGGCAGATCATGGGCAGAGCCAGCACACTCGAAACATAGCCCTGGCCAATCAACATATCCTCATAGAGATGAATTGAATCAATGCATCAATGAATCAATGAATCGAGGAAAGTTCAGTGTCTCCATACAGAGGGTGGAGACACTGAATGTCGGTGATGCACACTGTGCAGCACTGCCCCAGCAAGCACCTCTAGTAGCCATCTGAGGAGTAGTTAGTGGAGGTATTCCTAGGCTGTAATGTAAACACTACATTTGCTCTGAAAAAACAGTGTTTACTGCAAAGAGCCTGAAGGAAATGATTATATTGACCAGAACAAATACAATAAGCTGTAGTTGTTCTGATGACTTTAGTGTCCCTTTAACCTCTTCCCTATTGAGATATTTTCAGTAAAATAGTAGAATAACATTTATTTGAGTTGAGATGAGTAGCTGGGTTATTCACTTAAGACACGTGTTAGGAAACAAACCAACTTTGGTACACCTGCTTCAATTCAGCCGTGGTCACTAGGTTATGTCATTCTAGGTCCAACCAACTATAAATTATGTGAGCCGTGACCTATCCTTCCCCTGGTCTGAGTTACAACAGACTTAGTTCTGATATATCTGATTTTAAGTCTAAGCGGGTGTAGCGGGTCGACGGGCACCCTGACTGGGTACCTCCGTTGATGGATGCTCCTAGGGCTTCCTGAGGGCTCCAAGCACTGCAGCAGACACCATAACCACCGTAGACTCCTCCAGAGAGCAAGGCAGGAACAAGCTCTTACAAGAGCTTAGTAGAGATTTAGCAGATTCCCCCCAATAAGAGACGGCACTACAAACATATGTCAAAATCATACAAATTGGTTCAGTGGGTCAAAAGTTAGTTGGAAGTCCCTTTGTGACCGTCTGCAAGCATGGCTTGGGTGTGGTAAGCCAATTACCTCCAGCATACAGGAAATAGCTCTATTCACAACAGTAAAAACACATAAAAATACATAATTCCTATTATACTTAACAGAACCCCGACATTCAACCAGCGCTCACTATATCCGAACAGCGCTCACTATATCCGAACAGCGCTCAGATACCACAAACACAGTCAATCGCCATGGGGTTAAACCATAGCAACAAGTTCCAACTGGTCTGGCAGTGTCTCTGGGACAACGCCATGCTGGGGAACAATAGATAGGAAACGGGGGAGGGGCACACCTTCTCATGTTTTCAAAGGGGCAGAAAAAGTGTTTCAAAATCCAATAAGCCCAAATAATGCTTACACAGGGCAAAGTCTCCCAGGGGCCATAATCAGAAGGCAGGAGGCGGGCAAACAGGCTTCTCCAAAAAACAGTGGCGAGGTTGGTTCCGCCACAGCGGGTAGCTCAGCCACTCTAAAGTCTGGTAATACACCTGTCTGGATTAGGACAAAATTTGGTCTGGGTATTTAAATGCAAACTAGCTTAATATGAGGGGAAGGAGGTAGAGAGGTATGTGTTGTGTAGAGAGGTATGTGTTGTGTCATCATTAATGACATGCAAACCCCCTAAAAATGTACATGTCTGTTTAATTGCCCTATAGGGCAACCCACTCACCAAGTCCTGCTAAAGAGCTTGCACAGCAAAAATGCCCAGTGTTTGTTTAGCATAATGTGTGAATTTAATGTGTTCTGCTTTTGCTGGTAATTTGTTTCTGGTGTCCCATTAAGTGGAATAACAGAAGATAGCAGAATTTTGGAGAGTGTGTAGTATGTGTGTGTATGAGGGGACCATGGCTGTGGTTTTGTGTGTGTTTGAAAGCTGTTTGGGAGGTTAAATGTGTGAGGTAGGATGCTTGCGGTGTTTTGTGTGAGGTAGACTACCTGTGGTGTTTTGTGTGTGTTTGTGTGTGAAGATCTTGCTTGTGTAGTAGGGGCCATTGCTTGTGTGGTTGCATGTATGGGATAGACTGTGGTGGTGTGTATGAGGAGGCTGCTTAAGTGGTTTTGAAAGTGAATTTTGCTGTTGTGCTTTTGGAGTTAGGGTTTTGGGTTTGGTGTCTGTTGGCCTTTGCCTGTGGCCATTGCAGCACACTGTGCATTCCCCAAGTTTACACATTGGTCAGCCTGAGCCTGCGCATATCTATATTTTTTCTCTGTGCCTTTTGTTGAATTCCGGACATATCTTGCTGAGGATCCTCTTGTATCCTGACATAATTCTGTATCTCTACAAATGTTTCCAGCATGACGTTGAAAGAAGAATTTACTTTGTTCTTGGGAAAAGATTGTAAATTTCAATATTAGAAAGGTATCCTTATGAAATATATATAATTAGATTAATGGAATCTTTCTCTTCTATATGTTATACTGAAGTCTGTCCAAACTCTGGTTTCTCCCATGTGCATAACAAGGTAATGGAACTTTATAAAGATGGAAAAGGATACTAAAAAGATATCCAAAGCCTTGAAAATGCCAGTCAATCAAAACTGTTCAATCACTTATTAAGAAGTGGAAAAGTTGGGGATCTATTGATGCCAAGCCAAGGTCAGATAGACCAAGAAATATTTCAGAAAACAACTGCCAGTAGCAGTGGCGTACACACAACCCATGGGGCCCCGGTGCGAAAACTGATCCGTGGGCCCCCCCCGCGCGCGCTTACTCTGCGCGGGCTGGGGCCGCAACACATGGCGGCGGGCACCTGGTCGCAGGGCTGCGACCCCTGCGACCACGTTATGTACGCCAGTGCATGCATAAACACATACACTTAAAGGACCACTACAGACACCCAGATCACATCAGCTCAATGAAGTGGTCTGGGTGCCAGGTCTCTCTAGTTTTAACCCTGCAGCTGAAAACATAGCAGTTTCAGAGAAACTGCTATGTTTCACTGAGGGTTAATCCAGCCTCTAGAGGCTGTCTCATTGACAGCCGCTAGAGGATTTTCTGCGTTTCTCACTGTGAAAATCACAGTGAGAAGACGCTGAACGTCCATAGGAAAGCATTGAGTAATGCTTTCCTATTGGCGGTTTGAATGCGCGCGTGGCTCTTGCCACGCATGCGCATTCGGAGCTGAGAGGCGGATCGGGGCGGAGAGATCCCCAGCGCCAAGGGAGTCCAGCGCTGGAGAAAGGTAAGTGCTTAAGACACACACGCACACATTAACTGACAGACACACACTCAGTGACAAACATACATACACACTCACTAACAGACGCACACAGACACACACTCTAACACTAACACGCACACTCCAACACACACACTAACACACACACACTCTAATACTAACACACACACACACTCTAACACTAAGACAAACACTCTAACACTTACACACACACACTCTAACACACGCTCACACACACACTAACACAAACACACACACACACTCACTAACATACACTCACACACACACACTCACTAACATACACTAACACACTCACTAACACACACTCACTCACACACTAACTAACATACACTAACACACTCACACACACACTAACATACACTCACACTAACACACACTCACACACACACACTAACGAACATACACTCACTAACATACACACACACTAACTAACATACACTAACACACTCACACTAACACACACACACACACTAACACACACACACACACACACTAACGAACATACACTAACACACTCACTAACATACACTCACTAACATACACTCACACACACACACACACTAACATACACTAACACACTCACACAAACACACACTCACACTAACACACACTCACTAACACACACTCACTAACATACACTCACACACACACACACACTAACGAACATACACTAACACACTCACTAACACACACTCACTAACATACACTCACACACACACACACACTAACATACACTAACACACTCACACAAACACACACTCACACTAACACACACTCACTAACACACACTCACTAACATACACTCTCTCACACACACACACACACACACACACGCGTTTTTTTGGTTTTTTTTTTTTTCTATTTAATCCCCCCAGCCTCCTTACCTGTGGGAGAGCTGAGGGGATTCCCTGGGGTCCAGTGGTGTCACCCGGCGGGCAGTCAGGCTGGCGGGCGCGCGAGGGAGCACTCTCCCCTGAGTGCTCCCTCTTCAGCTCCCTCGCGCGCCGCGTACTGATGCCGGAGCCGGAAGATGACGTCATCTTCCGGCTCCGGTTTCAGTGCGGTGCGCGAGGGAGCTGAAGAGGGAGCACTCAGGGGAGAGTGCTCCCTCGCGCGCCCGCCAGCCTGACTGCCCGCCGGGTGTAAGCAGGGCCAGCCTCGGGGGGCCCGGAGGTGGCCGGCTCCTGGGCCCCCCAGGAGAAGAGGCTGTCCCAGTGAGTACATACCTGGGTCGCAGGGCGGCCGGGCCCCCTGGTGGGCCGGGCCCGGTCGCAGCCGCGACCCCTGCGACCCCGGTATGTACGCCACTGGCCAGTAGAATTGTGTGGGATACAAAGTAAAAACCACAGGTAACCTCAGTACAGGCTTATAAAATACAATAAAAAGACAATTGTCACAACTTTAGTGACCAAGAGACTTTTATTGATAAAAATATACAGATTTAAACAACCATAACACATTTCACAATATGTGGCTTCTTCCCATTTGAAGTCTGTGACTTGGCTGCCCCATACTCAGCAAACTGTGATGCACACAGAGAGAGGGAAAAGCTCACACCGTCTGCACCTGCTCTGCCAGCCGAGGGGAGGAAGGGAGGAGTGTGAATAAGGGAGACCCATACTACCAGAAGGGCTAGTTTTGTTGTTTTCTTTACTGACAATAGCAATCCTGGGGACTAGAACCAAACAGACTGGGGTGTGACATTGTCATGGGAGTTGTACCCCAACACACAGGAAAAATGGAAACCCACAAAAGGTGGATCCAAAAGGCGTATTACCAAGCCTTAGAGTGGCTGGACTAACATTAATATAGCGAGAATTAAGGTCAAGGATACAGAAATAGACAATGTCAATAGAAAGCCGAGGTCAGGATACCAGAAATTACAAGGTCAAATATGAAGCGGAAGTCAGGATATCAGAAATCACAAGGTCAATATGAAGCTTAGGTCAAACACAGAAATACACTAGGAGCACAAAGCGAGGGTCTATATAGAAACCACAATAGGGCAATGAATAGGGGCTAAAAGTTATTATTGAGGCTTACCTATGTTCTGATAGGTCCACATCATCATGTCATCATTGCGACTCAAAATAGATTAGGATCGCAATGATTACGTGGTCACTTTAAGAGCAGGTGTGACGTCACACCTATTATCTATTTATAGATGTCCTGCCGTGTGGATCGGTCAGACCGCGCAGCAGGAGGAGGGCTGCGGCACTCGACGGAGGTGAGTTTCCCTCAGCATGTTTCCTTTTTTTTTTTTTTTGTTACAAACTATCCACATCAATCCTAGCCGGTCCCTGTGGTTAACTCAGAATAAGGACAACAATACTGCTGGCAATATTCTTGCATACCGTTCCTGGCTTGTATTTTTAGCATGTTTAATAAACTTTGTAATTTTTTTCAATTTTATTCACCATTCTTAATCTATTTGATCTAAGTGGTTTAAAGCGATACCTAATTTTATTGCACTATAGAAAACACTTCCATATACTGTATTTCTATTCCATAAGGTTTATATATTTTTGCTACAAAGTATAACACCTGGTGTATACTCTACTTATTCTGCTTTTAACAGATTTAAAGACGTACACACCACATATAGCTGTGATATTGTACACAACCAATCCCATTATGTTCTAGGAAACAGTTCCTTATACTGTTCTTCTATATGGTTTATATCTTTGTGCACAAAGTATATTCAATTGATTCTGTTTTTAAGCAGATTTAAAGACGTACACACCATATATAAGTGCTGCACTTTTTCCCGGAATACTTGATTTATTTTCATCTGAATATAGGTATTATTATACCAAAAATTTCAAAACCAGTGATATTCAAATAAATAGCCATTTTTTAGTGAACCAGCTCCTGGATCAATTACACCAAACTCAGGATGTTACTTCTACTATTTTATCTTTTAGACAGATTTTTTGGTGAATTTCTGTCTGTATCCAGTTTTGAGCAATTCACTACAAGTCAGACTCCCTCATCCCTGTGTGTTGCAGTAGGCATACCAGACCAATCTAGTTTTATCTACAAAACAACAGAGGAACTGCACAAGTGATTGGTTGGCATGCTTGGCAGCTGCATTGGATTGGAGGTGGTAAGCAGAGAGGAATAACACCAAGCAAAATTGTCTCCAGAACCTGGAAACAAACTGACTTCCTCTATTGGACTCTCTCTCATATGGAATGCCATGTATCTAAACTCTTCCATAGTGAACACTTTGGCTAATTCTGCAGATTAAGGGATGTTAGACAGTGGCATCTTGGAAATCCTATCAATAACCATCCCACACACTTTCAAATCTTCCCCAAGCCTAAAATCATTTAAGAGATCCCTCTCTACATATCTCAAAACAGAATGCACCTGTCATGGTTGATTATATATTTCCTACCTGTTCTATGATACATTTTGTATATATTGTGTATTAATATTGTTTTTGTATTTTATTGTACCCTTTTGTATCAAGGCAATGTTTTGTGAACCCAGGACATACTTGAAAACGGGATAAATATCAATGTATCCTTCCTGGTAAAATATTGTATTAATAAATAATTTATAACTGTGAAATAGCTCTAGTAGCCTTATTTCTGTTGGAGCTACAGTTCTGCTCAAAAGTTTGCATACCCTGGCAGAAATTGTGAAATTTTGGCGTTGATTTTGAAAATATGATTGATCATGAAAATAAATCTATTTTTTGAAGGATAGTGATCGTATGAAGCCATTTATAATCACATAGTTGTTGCTGCCGAGTGACTAGTAGTGATGTCCCGAACGGTTCGCTGGCGAATAGTTCCCGGCGAACATAGCGTGTTCGCGTTCGCCACGGACGGCGAACATATGCAATGTTCGGTCCACCCCCTATTTTTTTTGTGGTCTTTCAGCCAAATTTACTAATACTAAGTAAAAATTACTTAGTATTAGTAAATTGTGCCCCTACTCGCAATACCGTGAGTAGGGGCATGTCTATTAAACAGTGAGCAGCCTGTGGCTGCTCACTGTTAAAAAAAAAAGGGTCCCCCCTCCCTGAGCGGGTGGGGGCCCTAAAGTAAAAAAGGGGGGAGGACCTATTGTCCTCCCCCCTGGCCCCCACCCCTGAGCGGTGGGTGGGGGCCCTAAATACCAATAGGGGGAACTATTGTCCTCCCCCTTGGCCCCCACCCCTGAGCGGTGGGTGGGGGCCCTAAATACCAATAGGGGGGACCTATTATCCTCCCCCCGGCCCCCACCCCTGAGCGGTGGGTGGGGGCCCTAAAAAAACCAATAAGGGGGGACCTACTGTCCCCCCCCGGCCCCAACCCCTGAGCGGTGGGTGGGGGCCCTAAATACCAATAGGGGGGACCTATTGTCCTTTCCCCTGGCCCCCACCCCTGAGTGGTGGGTGGGGGCCCTAAATACCAATAGGGGGAACCTATTGTCCTCCCATCGGCCCCCACCCCTGAGCGGCGGGTGGGGCCCTAAATACCAATAGGGGGAACTATTTCCCCCCCCTTGGCCCCCACCCCTGAGCGGCAGATGGGGGCCCTAAATACCAATAGGGGGGACCTATTGTCCTCCCCCCGGCCCCCACCCCTGAGCGGTGGGTGGGGAACCTAAAAATGACAATAAGGGTGGGACCGACTGTCCCCCCCGGCTCCCACCCCTGAGCGGTTGGTGGGGGCCCTAAAAATAACAATAAGGGGGGACCTATTGTCCCCCCTGGCCCCCACCCCTGAGCGGTGGGTGGGGGCCCTAAAAATAACAATAAGGGGGGGACCTACTGTCCCCACCTGGCCCCCACCCCTGAGCGGTGGGTGGGGGCCCTAAAAATAACAATAAGGGGGGACCTACTGTCCCCCCGGCCCCCACCCCTGAGCGGTGGGTGGGGGCCCTAAAAATAACAATAAGGGGGGACCTATTGTCCCCCCGGCCCCCACCCCTGAGCGGTGGGTGGGGGACCTAAATACAAAGGGGGGGGACCCTAGTAACCCCCTCCTCCCCCCAAAAAAAATTATCCCCCTACCTACCCCCCTCACCCTAAAAATAATGAGGGGGGACCTTTAACTAAAAACCTGTAAAAAAAAAATTAGATAAAAACAACTTACCATTCAATGTTTTCTTTCTTGTAAAATCTTCTTTTTTCAGCCCCAAAAAGGGCAAATAAAAAACCATAATAACCTGACGCAATAAAAAAAAAAAAAAAAAAAAAACGAGCGCAAAAAATAAAATCCATCTTCACCCATGGAGGGCTCCGCGCAGGCTGAGCTCTGCAGGGCGGGGAAAGGCTTATAAAGCCTTGCCATGTCCTGCAATGAGGCTAAGAACACTCTGATTGGCTGCTTTAAGCCAATCAGAGTGCTCTTTGTCATTTTACACAGCGTGGGAAAATTCCAAAGAACTTTCCCACGCTGTGTAAAATGACACAGAGCACTGTGATTGGATGGCTTGAAATCCATCCAATCACAGTGCTCTGTGTCATTTTACACAGCGTGGGAAAGTTCTTTGGAATTTTCCCACGCTGTGTAAAATGACACAGAGCACTGTGATTGGATGGATTTCAAGCCCACCAATCAGAGTGCTCTTTGTCATTTTACACAGCGTGGGAAAATTCCAAAGAACTTTCCCACGCTGTGTAAAATAACACAGAGCACTGTGATTGGATGGATGTCAAGCCCACCAATCAGAGTGCTCTTTGTCATTTTACACAGCGTGGGAAAATTCCAAAGAACTTTCCCACGCTGTGTAAAATGACACAGAACACTCTGATTGGCTTAAACCAGTCAATCAGAGTGTTCTTAGCCTAATTACTAAAATATCCATATCATTCTGCTTGCCAGTCCCTGGCAACACCATCTTCATTACTTTCACTTAAAGGGACACTCTAGGCACCCAGACCACTTCTGCCCATTGGAGTGGTCTGGGTGCCAACTCCCACTACCCTTAACCCTGCAACTGTAAATATTGCTGTTTTCATAAACTGCTGTTTTCATAAACTGCAATATTTACATTGCAGGGTTAACTCCACCTCTACTAGACAGCCACTAGAGGGCACTTCCTGGTCTATAGCACAACTTTCTGTGCTATAGCATCGCTAGATGTCACTAAAATCCATATAGAAAAGCATTAAAAGCATTTTCAATGCTTTTCTATGGGGAGGTCTAATGCGCGTGTGCAGGGGGCTGACGTCGGCGGGGGAGGAGGGATATCGGCGGTGGTCTCAGGTAAGTCACTGAAGGGGTTTTCACCCCTTCAGCAACATGGGATGGGGGGTGGGAGGGAGAGGGGACCTGCAGTGCCAGGAAAATTATTTGTTTTCCTGGCACTGGAGTGTCCCTTTAACTCCCCTTCCCTCTCTATTTATCCCATGCACTCTACATATAACTTGCCAGCCTATCTCCTCCAACTCCTCCCAAATCCTCTATATACATACCATCCTACAAAACTTTCAAATCCTACTCCCACCTTCACTTCCTTTCTATCCTTCTGCTCCTAGCAGCTTGAGAAGCCTCTCCAAACCCCAGTGCCATCTCAGCAAACCTACCATGTACTAACTCAAGGAACCATACCAATCTCATACCCATCTAATGTTACTCTTCCTCTAAATCCTCCTTCAATACTGCCCTCTGGAATGCACGATCTGTTTGCAATATTACAAAACCCACTGCTGTCCACGATTTCTTCATCTCTCGTTCCCTAGATTTACTAGCCTTAACAGAAACATAGCTCTCCCCCTCTGACACTGCTGCCCCTGCATCTTTATCCTGTGGTGGTCCACAGAGGCGGCTCTAGACTTTATGAGGCCTTAGGCGAAACGCAAACATGAGGCCCCACTAACAAAAAAGTGTCACATATACACATTGATGCACTGTCTACCTGTGTATGTGCCTGAGAGTGTGTCTGACAGAGAGTTTCCTTGTGTGTGCGAATGTATGTCTCTGTGAGCATGTTTGCGTTTTTGTCTGAGACCCTATGTGTATGGGGTAGCTGATGGTAAGAGGGAACGGGGGGTGTGATGATGAGAGGGAACGAGGGGTGATGGTGAAAGGGAGCGGGGGGTTGATGGTAATGTGAGAGGGAGCGGGGGATGATGTTAATGTGAGAGGGAGCGGGAGCGGGGGGTGATGGTAATGTGAGAGGGAGCGGGGGGTGATGGTAATGAGAGAGGGAGCGGGGGGTGATAGTAATGTGAGAGTGAGAGGGGGTAATGTGAGAGTGAGGGGGTTAATGTGAGAGTGAGGGGGTTAATGTGAGAGTGAGGGGGTTAATGGGAGAGTGAGGGGGGTAATGTGAGAGTGAGGGGGGTTAATGTGAGAGTGAGGGGGGTTAATGTGAGAGTGAGAGGGGGTAATGTGAGAGTGAGAGGGGGTAATGTGAGAGTGAGAGGGGGTAATGTGAGAGTGAGAGGGGGTTAATGTGAGAGTGAGGGGGGTTAATGTGAGAGTGAGGGGATTATTGTGAGAATGAGGGAGGTTAATGTGAGAATGAGGGAGGTTAATGTGAGAGTGAGAGGGGGTAATGTAATGTGAGAGTGAGAGAGGGGTAATGTAAGAGGGGGGTAATGTGAGAGGGGGTAATGTGAGAGGGGGTAATGTGAGAGGGGGTAATGTGAGAGTGAGAGAGGGGTAATGTGAGTGTGGGGGGGTAATGTGAGAGTGGGGGCTAATGTGAGAGTGGGGGGGCTAATGTGAGAGTGGGGGGGCTAATGTGAGAGTGGGGGGCTAATGTGAGAGTGGGGGGGGGGCTAATGTGAGAGTGGGGGGGCTAATGTGAGAGTGGGGGGCTAATGTGAGAGTGAGAGGGGGTAATGTGAGAGTGAGAGGGGGTAATGTGAGAGTGAGAGGGGGTAATGTGAGAGTGAGAGGGGGTGATGTGAGAAGGAGGGGGTGATGGTGAGTGGGGGGAGGCTGAGGGTGGTGACGGAGGGTTATGCTGAGGGTGGTGATGGTGAGGGTGGTGGGGGGTAATGCTGAGGGTGGTGATGTTGAGGGTGGTGGGGGGTGAGGCTGAGGGGGGTGATGCTGAGGTTGGTGGGGGGAGTGATGCTGAGGGTGGTGATGTTGAGGGTGGTGGGGGGTGGTGAAGCTGGGGGTGGTGAGGGGTGATGCTGAGGGTGGTGGGAGATGAGGCTGAGGGTGGTGGGGGGTTATGGGGGATGGTGAGGCTGAGGGTGGTGGGGGTGAGGCTGAGGGTGGGGTAATGGTGAGGGTGGTGGGGGTGAGGCTGAGGGTGGGGAGGGGTGATGGTGAGGGTGGTGGGGGTGATGGTGACGGTGGTGGGGGGTGATGGTGACGGTGGTGGGGGTGTGTAGCTGAGGGTGGTGGGGGTGAGGCTGAGGGTGGTGGGGGGTGATGGTGGGGAGGGGTGATGGTGAGGGTGGTGGGGGGTGATGGTGAGGCTGAGGGTGGTGGGGGTGAGGCTGAGGGTGGTGGGGGGTGAGGCTGAGGGTGGTGAGGGGTGAGGCTGAGGGTGGGAAGGGGTGATGGTGAGGGTGGTGGGGGTGAAGCTGAGGGTGGTGGGGGGTGATGGGTGATGGTGACGGTGGTGGGGGGTGTAGCTGAGGGTGGTGGGGGTGAGGCTGAGGGTGGTGGGGGGTAATGGTGGTGTGGGGTGATGGTGAGGGTGGTGAGGGGTGATGGTGACGGTGGTGGGGGGTGAAGCTGATGGTGGTGGTGGGTGTAGCTGAGGGTGGTAGGGGTGAGGCTGAGGGTGGTGGGGGTGATTGTGGGGAGGGGTGATGGTGAGGGTGGTGGGGGGTGATGGTGGTGGGTGGTGAGGCTTATTGTGGTGATGGTGGGTGATGGTGGTGGGGGGTGAGGCTGAGGGTGGTGGGGGGTGATGGTGAGGGTGGGGAGGGGTGATGGTGAGGGTGGGGTGATGGTGAGGGTGGGGAGGCTGAGGGTGGTGGGGGTGAAGCTGAGGGGGGTGATGTTGAGGGGGGTGAGGGGGGTGATGCTGAGGGTGGTGGGGGGTGGTGAAGCTGAGGGTGGTGAGGGGTGATGCTGAGGGTGGTGGGAGGTGAGGCTGAGAGTGGTGGGGGGTGATGGTGAGGGTGGGGAGGGGTGATGGTGGTGGGGGTGAGGCTGAGGGTGGGGTGATGGTGGTGGGGTGAGGCTGAGGGTGGTGGGGGGTGAGGCTAAGGGGGTGATGCTGAGGGGGGTGATGCTGAGGGTGGTGGTGGGGAGTGATGCTGAGGGTGGTGATGTTGAGGGTGGTGTTGGGTGGTGAAGCTGAGGGTGGTTAGGGGTGATGCTAAGGGTGGTGGGGGGTTATGGGGGATTGTGGGGCTGAGGGTGGTGGGGGTGAGGCTGAGGGTGAAGGGGTAATGGTGAGGGTGGTGGTGGGGGTGAGGCTGAGTGTGGGGAGGGGTGATGGTGAGGGTGGTGGGGGTGAAGCTGAGGGTGGTGGGGGGTGATGGTGACGGTGGTGGGGGGTGATGGTGACGGTGGTGGGGGTGTGTAGCTGAGGGTGGTGGGGGTGAGGCTGAGGGTGGTGGGGGGTGATGGTGGGGAGGGGTGATGGTGAGGGTGGTGAGGGGTGATGGTGGTGGGGGTGATGGTGGTGGGGGTGAGGCTGAGGGTGGTGGGGGGTGAGGCTGAGGGTGGTGATGGTGATGGTGGGTGATGGTGGTGGGGGGTGAGGCTGAGGGTGGTGGGGGGTGATGGTGATGGTGGTGGGGGGTGAAGCTGATGGTGGTGGTGGGTGTAGCTGAGGGTGGTGGGGGTGAGGCTGAGGGTGGTGGGGGTGAGGCTGAGGGTTGTGGGGAGGGGTGATGGTGAGGGTGGTGGGGGGTGATGGTGGTGGGGGGTGAGGCTGAGGGTGGTGATGGTGGGTGATGGTGGTGGGGGGTGAGGCTGAGGGTGGTGGGGGGTGATGGTGAAGGTGGGGAGGGGTGATGGTGGTGGGGTGAGGGTGGGGTGGTGGTGGGGGTGAGGCTGAGGGTGGTGGGGGTGATGGTGGTGGGGGTGAAGATGAGGGTGGTGGGGGATGATGGTGATGGTGGTGGGGGGTGAGGCTGAGGGTGGTGGGGGTGATGGTGGTGGGGGTGAGGCTGAGGGTGGTGGGGGTGAGGCTGAGGGTGGTGGGGGTGATGGTGGTGGGGGGTGAAGCTGAGGGTGGTGGGGGGTGATGGTGGTCGGGGTGAGCCTGAGTGTGGTGAGGGGTGATGGGGAGGGAGAGCCTACCTTTCCCTGGTGGTCCAGTGGGCTCCCTGGTGGTCCGGTGGCCACTGCTCCCGGTCTGCAGCTCCGCAGAGCTGCAGACCGTGTAATCTCGCGCGATTTCAGAGCGTTGCCGTGGTAACCCGCGGCAACGCTCTGATTGGCCAATTCTCGCGAGTCACATGGTCTGCAGCTCTGCACACTGCGGAGCTGCAGACCAGTGTCTGCGGTGGCCGGCCTGGCAGCCAGGAGGGGCCTCGCACCCGGCGGCATACCGGGCAAGCCGCCGGGCCCCCTCCTGGTGTCAGGTCCTCGGTCACTGACCGAGGACCTGACACACTCTGCCAACAGGCGGTTTAGGCGGCCGCGAGGCCCCAGCCAGCGCGAGGCCTTAGGCGGCCGCCTAAACCGCCTAATTAGAGAGCCGCCTCTGGTGGTCCACAACCCAATATACTCTGAATGTAAAGGTGGTGGTGTAGGGTTTCTCCTTTCACCTCACTGCTTTCCAATAAAAAAATATTTAAAAATATATAATGTATCACATTAAAAATGGCACAAAATAGTAATAACATTTGTTTTTCCTACACTTGTTCCAAATTTCCAGGATTTGCAAACAATGCAGTAAGAGCTGTCAAAATCTGGAAGTGACTTAGCCAATCATCATGTTCAATATTAAACTTCCTGTAGTACTAATGAGCATTTCCCATACAAAATGATGGGCATTATTATCTACATCATCTTGAGAGTAAGTGAACTGCTCAATCATCACTGATAGACTCCCTAAATTAGAATATGGACAATAGTATGTATATCCTTACTATGAAAACTATGAACCTTATTACCCTTAAGCCTATGTACCCTGTAAACTTAACCTTATGAAGACCATGACATTTGCCAAACAATTGTAAATGTGTTTTTACAAGTCACAGTGGATTGCTGCTGTGCTTTTATGCATGCACAATCATAATACCATTGCCATTTTGATACTCAATGTTAAAAATGCTGCCTTTCGATGATTCAAGTTTAATAGGATGCCTCATGCTCTCATACAAGCATTGTGCTTTTTAAAGAATTATTAGTGCCTTGGCATTGATTTAAACAGGGAGACTGATATTCAGAAGGATTGACAATCACTTAAATACATACACATTGTCTAATTCAGTGTCATGTTATAGGAAATTAAACAATAAAACTGTATGAAACAGAATATATAATTTATACTACAATGCCATCTAGTGCTCAGAGCATGTAAACTCGCAATGGAAACTCAAAATGTACAATATGTTGAATTTTGAAATGACACCAAAGACAAAATAGCCATACACAAACATAAATAATACAAATTACAAACATGGCAATTCATATATAACAGGCACTGATAATCATGTCTCAGTGTTCGCAGGTGACACAAAACTCTGTAAAGTAATACAATGTGAGCAGGATATTGCTTTGCTGAAGAGGGATTTAGATAGGGGACTGGGCAGATGAAATTTCATGTTGAAAAATGCAAAGTTATGCACTTCAGGGTACAAAATGCACAAGCCACTTACACCCTAAATAGTAGTAATTTAGGGATAACAACATTGCAGAATTTGGAAATTGTTCTATAAAAACTAGGCAACAATGTGTCATGTCAGTCAGCAGTTGCTAAGGTAAGTAAGGTATTGTCATGTATAAATAGGGGCATTGATTTTCAGGATGAAAATATAATTTTGCATCTTTATAAATAACTGGTAAGACCACACCTTGAATATGTTGTGCAATTTTGGGCATCTGTTTTATAGAAGGATATCATGGCACTAGATTAAGTGCAGAGGTGGTTTTCGGAATAAATAAAATGAATAGAACATTTTAGTTATGAAGAAAGGTTAACAAATTTAAATCTCTTTAGTTTGGAAAAACAGAGCCTAAGAGGAGATATGATGGCATTATACAAATATATTCGGGGCCAATACAAACCGTTGTCTGGAAATCTATTCATGAAAAGGACTATAAATAGGACACAAGGTCACGCATTTAGACTGGAAGAAAGGAGATTTAGTCTACGGCAAAGAAAATAATTTTTTACAGTAAGAACAATAAGGATGTGGAATTCTCTGTCTGAAGAGGGTTTTTTTTCAGAGTCTGTACAAATGTTTAAACAGCAACTGGATGAATACTTGCAAAAATATAATTCTGGGGTGAAGAAGGTATTTTTCATAGTTTGTTGAAAAATATGAAGTGCTTCAAACTGGGAAGCAGATGTAAGAAAGGCTGAACTTAATGGACGTATTCCCTTTTCACCTATATTTATAAAAAAATAAGCCCTTTTTGCGTATAATAATTTGGCTACAGTTACTTCCAGCAATCTAAAGCAAATAATGCATGCCTATTAAAGGCACACTATAGACCTCTAAAGCACAATAGCTTGCTTAAAAGCATCATGAGTGTAGAGTGTGTCCTCTTTTTCTTTTTTTCTTTTGCAAAAAGTGCAGATTTCTATAGAAATTGGCAATTTCATAAAGTTGCCTGGTTACATCCCCTGGCTTTCAATCAGACAACAAGTTATTCTATTTTCTGCTATGGTTAGCCCAGCGGAGCTAAACTCAAGAGGCAGCAATCGCTCACAGCACCTGCCTTGCAAAGACTTCTCATTGAGCTGCATTGGCAAGTCTGTGATTGGACAGATACAGAAAGTCTTGATGGGGTTAAAAGAAAAGGACTTGCAAAGGAAGAAAACAAGAGAACTGCAGATTTTGCAAGCTGTTTTTAGATATATCCCCCATGTTTTCATTGGAGGTATATCTACTAAACAGTGATTTTTATTTATTTTGTATTTGGGCAGTGGGATGTCCCTTTAAGATAAGGAATTATAGGCCTGGAAAGGCATGAACAAATACATAAACAAATCAATAAATTACTGTAAAGGATTTTCCATTTTTAGGTGCAATGTGTATATAAGGTCTCGGATAGTTATGTTGGGTGTCTTTTATTAGTATCGAAAAAGCTCTTCTCCAAAACTGCACTGTTTCTGTTTTTACTGCAAACATACTGCTGTACAGCATGTCAGGAATTCTAGAATAGAACATTGCCATCACTAGCTCAGACACTCCGTAGGTTTACACGAACTAACTGCAGAATATGTAATGCCAGGGGGTTTGCATCAAAAGGAAAAATGTCAGGTATAAATACTTTATTATCACTCTACATTTTTTTTTACATATGCAAGTATTTATACATATACATACAAACATACATACATAATACATAAAAGAAGTGATTATTTCAAGACCGTCGTGTCCTTTTAACCCCATTCACTGCCAATAATACCCTAGAACACACCAGTGGCAGATATATACATCTCTTTCACAACATTTACACATTATTCATGTTTTCACCTTTTCAACATCCTGCAAATAAAATAAATCGGTAATGTATTCTGTCTTTAACGCCATAACTTTTTTTCTGCTGTGCTTTACACGGATCAACAACAATGTTGTTTTGTCATTAAATAATCTGCTATTGATGCATACTGATAGGAAAAATACATTTACACATTAATGCTCAGGGCACAAAAAGCAGGAAACTGGTGTTTATTTCACATTAACTTGGTAGGAAGCATTTTACTTACTTTATTGATAATCTGAATATCCCTTTAATCTACAATATCAATGATTCATTTTATTTCTGCATCATTTTAACAGCAAAGTGTAATTATTATTAGTGTTTTGACTGAATGTGCCAACCCATTTTTGTTTATTTTGAATTCCACATATAAACTGCTTCTGTGGTGTATTATGGATTTGTGCAGCCCTAGGCACGACTAAATTTGGGCACCCCTAAAATCTAA
The DNA here is from genome assembly GCF_036172605.1 of Pelobates fuscus. NCBI lineage: Eukaryota > Metazoa > Chordata > Amphibia > Anura > Pelobatidae > Pelobates > Pelobates fuscus. Next base: position 333,304,535 of record NC_086320.1, on the reverse strand, counting down.
ATCCCCCCCTCCAATTCGTGCCAAGGCCACTTTTTTGACTGACAGCCATATGCAACACACCACGTTGCATTAATTGGCATTTCCTCATACAGATGAAATAAAATCAATGCATCTCTATGGGGACTGGGGAGCATTCAGTGTCTCCATGCAGAGCGTGGAGACGCTGAAAGTAGGTGCTGCACACAGTGCTGCGCTAAAGTAGGTAGTACCTTTAGCTATGTTGGTAAACTGGTAAACTACAGTGTCACTAGCATGGGACAACTGGTAATCTATAATAAAAAAAAATCACAACTTATACTTTAGTAATGGAGAGGGACAAATATTGCTGCACATTCATTGATAATTGTTGAAATATATACAAAAAAAAAATAAAAAATCCAAAGTATTTAGCAGCCAGCAGGTAAATAGTTACATAACACTCAGCGGCGCGAGACATAATGATGTGGTGGCTGGCCAGTTTTTGATAGCCAGTTGCCACATTAAAAAGGTTAAAAAAAATCTTAATAATAAATAAATTCAATGTTGGTCAAAAGGACCTCCACAATACAATAAGGAAGGTTTAAAACCTTCCTATGCCTCCAGCTGCCATGGGGCAAGTGGGGTCATATATAATACATTTTTAAAACAAGTGACTGGGCAGACATTGTCCTCACTGTGCCCTCACCCATGGGTCGCTAGTTTAAAAAAGTATTAGGTATGCCCACACCTGCCGCATGGCAGATCGGGGCATAGGGTTTTTTTAAACCTCCCTTACTGTAATATGGGAGTCTTATTGACCCATAGGGTTTTGATTATTTATTTATTTTAACTTTGCTTATGCAGCAGCTGGCTAGCATGCACTGATGGCCTCCACATAATTTCCCATATCAGATCCGAGGATAATTTAACTATTTGCCAGCTGGCAGTTCTAGGAAGTAGTACTTAAAATTGTAATTCACTTGCAAAAGTGTACAATAATTTGCAAATGTGCATCCTTCCTACCAATTCAGTTGCCTTCATTTCCAAATTTTATTAAAACTGATGCTTTGTGAAAATTCCAAATCCTATACCTTGTATAGGATTAGAAATGAAAGCACTGACTTAAAAAAGAGTCTATGGGGGTCAATAAGGCTATAGTACTATAAAGGAGGTTTTAAACTCACCTTATGCCCCCAGGACAGGAATTTTTTTTTTGGGGGGGGGGGGGGGGGGGGGGGATAACATTGTCAATCCCTCCCCCCCCAAAAAAAAAAAAACTGTAAAATTAAGACTTGATTAGCAAAATATAAAAAGTATAAATAAAACCGCTACCAAGCAAAAAGAAAAGGAAAAGGGCTCTTCTCAAAATAAGCATTCAAGGCGGGAAAAGCCTTTATAAAGGAAATCTCAGTATATCACTATGATTGGTTGGTTGTTGGCTTGTAAGCCACCCAATCGGAGCGCACTGACATTAAAGTATCATTTCTTTCAAAACTTGACTGGGGAATATTCTGTTTCCAATGATATTTGTCTTCAAGAAAAAAATTGTAGTAATGCAGTTTATAGGGACATGACAAAAAGATAATGTAAGGCGCCAGTCTGAAGATATATTTCTAAATAAACAGGATTAGGATTATTTATTATTTGGATTATTTTTTAAAGCCACTTAAAACTATAGTTTACACGTGTAGAGATGCTTCAAGGATATGTTTTGATCACAAAGAGAAAAAGTTATAAGATGCTGATATGAATATTCTCAAGCAATCCGCTCTGATGATCAGCATAGAACATTCTTACCATAAGAACAGCTACCTGCGTTCTATTGTTCAGTGAGATGGAAATGTGGTATTTCACAATGTGATATGTTTATTATAATCAAGGAAAAATAACCAGAAGCATAAGCTTGCCATAAATATTTATCCATCTCAAAATATCCATCTATAATTTTTGAAATGTAAATCTTTATTAGCTTTTGGAATAATAATGTATAAGCAACGAAGATAGAAAACATAACGATTAAATAAAGAAAAGAAAGTACATCTGTAGTGCATGCTTTTTTTGAATACACAGGAAAAAGTGAAGTTGTTATCACATGATACCAGGGGGGAAATTGCTAATAATAGTTTGAGGCCAGCTTCATCTTTGGATTGTTGGACAGTATTCTGAATATTTTGCAACCTCAGTTCCCTAGACCCCCCGTACCCTTCCTTGGCTTCAATGTCAATCACTGATTTCTAGGCTTCTGAAAAATAATTCTGAATTGTTTCATAAATAGACTGATGCTCATATTGTGTTTCCATGTTTCCAGTATCTTGACCTTAATCAGGGAGTTCCTGCCTGGTTTGAACTACCTTGCAAGTATTGGAATATACCTAAATATACAGAATATTCTTGTTTTGTGATAAGACGTTATTTCTGTAAACACTTGACATTTAAAAATGTTAGTGCTATGTAAGATGGATCCAAGTTGCAGGAACTAAAGTAGAGAGGGCCCTGGTACAATATTTTTTGGGGGGCCTTCCATCGCAAGAATGGAAAAAAAGTAGATCTCCATCTATTGCATAACTGCTAAAATGTTTTGCCAGCTGGGGATGTACTTTGCCCATTCTTGCAGGGATGTATTTAACATTAAGCAATGTTTGTATGTTTGAATGTAAGCATGTTTTTGCATGGAGTACATGTGTGTGAATGTATACTTGTTTGCAGTCTTATATTGATTGGTTTTATGTACTGTTGCCGTTTGAAAGCAGTGGTTCACATGTGTGTAGTGTTTGCCTGTGAATGTAGGAGTGTGTTTGTATGCAGTGTTGACATTTTAATTTGTGTGTATTGTTGGAGCTTAAATGCAGAGATGTTTGCCCATATACATTAACACTGCCACACACACACATATATACACACATCCAAATACACAGATACACACACATGCTGATACACTGACACACAAATACGCACACTGACATACATACAGATACACAGGTACCGACAAGCAGATACACTGACACAGATTCACACACTGACACAGATGCAGATACACAGACACACAGATACATACACTAACACTCATACAAATTCTGACACACATACAGAAACACACACAGATACATAGGGGGCACACATTAAGTGCTACGGAATTTGTTGGTGCTATATAAATGCCAATAATAATAATAATTAACACACAGATATACAGACACACATCGACACACTGACACACATACATACAGATACACACACAGATTCACACACAAATGCACAGACACACATACAGACACATATGCACACAGAAAGACACACATACAGACAGACCTACAGGCACACATACAGACACATATACACATACAGACACACAGATAGATACACATACACACAGACACACCTACACACAGACACACATACACATAAACTCAGATACACAGACTCACATACACACAGACAGGCACACATACAGACACACAAACATTACATGCAAAATGTTCACATTTTAAGCCACCTTCCTGTTTCCTACTTTTTTGGGTGCAGTGGTGTGGCTTCCTTGGGATCTGACGATCTCCCACTCCGGTTTCCCTCCTCTTGGCAATCCTCTTTTGCGGCTCAGTGTTATAATGGCTCGGTCACACTATTAAAGGGGCGTAGCACTGACAGAAAATACATTTGCATTTGGGCGGCCATCAGATGGCCCGCCTAAGTTTGCAGGCCCCAGTGCAACCTGCCCCTTTCCCCCCTTTTATTTTATTTTGTTTGATTGTTATACGACTGTTTAAATCTAAATAGTTAAGTATTTTTATATAATTACAAGATGCTTTTTGCAGCTTATATTATAGAACAAATACATTCATGATATGCATGTTCTATGATATACAGTCATGGAAAAATAAAGTACATCCTCTTTGAATTCTATGGTTTTACATATCAGGACATGATAATCAGCTGTTCCTAAGCAGGTCTTAAAATTAGATAAATGAAACCTTGGATGAACAACAACACATGACATATTACACCATGTCAGTGGTGCAATATGTCATGTGTTGTTCTTCTGAGGTCGCATTCCACAGCATTGTCCTGTTGCATGACCCTAATTTTCAGACCTGTTAAGGAACAGATGATTGTTATTATGTCCTTATATGTAAAACCACAGAATTCAAAGAGGGTGTACTTTTTTTCCCCATGACTATTTATCAAAGAACATAAATAACATGACTGTGTATGTCCTATTATATAAGTTGCAAAATGTCACTTGTAATTATATAAAGAAGTCACGATCTGGAAACTGATACCTTTCTTTAAATGATTGGAAGGACACTGATTATGACCCCTTTTTGTCCCACTGTCATCACTCCACGTTGAAATCATTGTTTCGGGCGATATGTGGGATATAAAACTGTAGAACAATTAAGAATTAGCTTTTCATACTGAACTTTACATTTAGGAGCCGCAGCACCCTATAAATTGCTATTTTTAAGCCACTGAAACCCAATATAAATATATACTATATTGTATATCTCAAATATTATGTGGCACAAAGACAACCATATCAACCCCTTAAGACCGCACTGCGTATATTTACGTCCTTTTTAAAGCGGCTCTAAACGCCGCAGGACGTAAATGTACGCCCTCCGGTTTTTTTTCACTTACCCGGTCGCCGGCAATCCCACGCCGGCGATCACGGTTGGGGGGACTCCCAGGGAGCCCCCCGCGGCACCTCCGTCCTCTTCAGCCCCCCCCGGGCCATGTGAGAGTGAGGTCCTTGCGAGGACCTCACAATCACATGGCCGGGATAGCTGGCTGCTGCATTGCCAGCAGGGGGACTAACTGTAATGACAGTTAGTCCCCCTGCTGGCTGAAATCAAATTAAAATAATTAAAATAAGGGTAAAAAAAATATATAAATACTTAGATCATATATATATATATTATATATATATGATCTAAGTATATATATATACACATATACACACACACACATACACTGTCTAGGTGTATTTCAATATTAATATATATATATTTATATATATATATATTAATATCAAATTACACTTAGACTGATACTGATTAAATATATATATAATTATTGTTATATATATTTATTTATAATATAAAAAATAAAATATGTAAATACGTAAAAAAATAAAATAAAAAAATAATTAAAAATAAAATATTAAAAAATATATAGATGTGTTTTATTTCGTTCTAACTGTATTGTGATATTAATATATATATATATATATATATATTTATATCAAAATACACGTAGAACGAAATAATATATATATCTATATACATAAATATATACGTATATATCACTATATATATACCTATATATAAATAAAAATATTTAAAAAAATGTGTATATATATATATATATATACACATATGTATATATATATATACATATATTAATTCTACACATATATTTAGGTAATAATTTTACATAATTAGGTATCCTAATTAATTACAATTAGCCGGACCTGCCTGACAACCCATGCCGAAAGTATAGGGAATTTAATTTGCTAGCACTATATTTAACTCTATAACTTTCCAAGACACCATAACACCTGTACATGGAGGGTACTGTTTTACTCGGGAGACTTCGCTGAACACAAATATTAGTGTTTCAAAACAGTAAAATGTATTACAACGGCTTGTGTTTCATTTTTTTCACATTAAAATTCGCCAGATTGCTTACTTTGCCTTTTTGACCCCATGGTAGCCCAAGAATGAAAATTACCCCTATGATGGCATACTATTTGCAATAGTAGACAACCCAAGGTATTGCAAATGGGGTATGTCCAGTATTTTTTAGTAGCCACTTAGTCACAAACACTGGCCAAAATTGGCGTTTTTTGAATTTTTCACACACAAACAAATACTAACGCTAACTTTGGCCAGTGTTTGTGACCAAATGGCTACTAAAAAAGACTGGACATACCCCATTTGCAATACCTTGGGTCGTCTACTATTGCAAATGGCATGCCATTATGGGTGTAAATTTATTTCCTGGGCTACTATACAGTCTCAAAGGCAACGTAACCAATCTGGCGAATTTCAATTTCAAATGTAATGTGCTATATTTGACCCTGTAACTTCCCAAAACACCATAAAACCTGTACATAGGGGGTACTGTTTTACACGTGAGAAATATGTGTATTTTATTGCAGTAAAAGCAAACAGTATTATGACATTGACAGTTAAAATGCCATGTAGAACAAAAAAATTGATATTAAATGAAAGCCCTGTTTCCCCTGAATAAAATGATATATAATAAGGGGGCATGCATTTAATATGAAAGAGGTGAATTACGGTTGGACAGACATATAGCGCATATGCCAGGTTGTGTTTACATTTTGTTCGTTCACAACTTGTACATTTGGCTGTGATCTTAAGGGGTTAAAGAATAAGGCTAGTAAGCAGTTTTGCTAAATAAATAAACAAATAAAAAATAAAGAAGGCATTTATCACTTTCAGAAAATAAAGGGCTCCTGACAAAGTATTGTGGTGTGTGCAATGTCTTCAATCGGTTCTGGAATAAAACATAGCAGGACAGACTGGATAAGCAGGACTTTAATTATACTGCAATGGTATTGAATCTGGAGACTCATATGTACTATTTGATGCCTGCAGTTTTGCAAGTCTCTTGTGTCCCTTATACAATATTGTGACCTACTTTAAAATAATTATGTTTGCTCTTTCAAGCTATTATATTTTTGCATTGCAATAAACTTACTACAGTATGTAAAGATTAAACATTACCCTAATAGTTATAGCCAATTGTTTAATATTAAAAAATGTGTCATTATTTTTCAATATAATAGTCATGTAATAGCATACCATCTCTTATTTTTTTAAATTCATAATTTTTTGAAGTAATTGCTTGCCTATCTTGCCAACTCCCCCTTTTTGATAGCCATTTTTTATGCAGCTTAGGTCAGACTGTCAGTTATCCCAGTCAATGCTCACTATTTTGCAGCTGCACCTTGCTTTTCAATATCGCATAGACAGAAAGTGCTGCAGGTAGACAGAGCACGAGATTTTAAAAAGTAGTGCACAGTTGCAAGATAGTGAACATCAACTGGGATAATTAAATGACCACTCTAGGCACCCAGACCACTTCAGCTTAATGAAGTGGTCTGGGTGCCAGGTCCAGCTAGCTTTTACCCTTTTTTTTTATAAACATAGCAGTTTCAGAGAAACTGCTATGTTTATACTGAGGGTTAAGCCAGCCTCCAGAGCCTCTAGTGGCTGTCTCATTGACAGCCGCTAGAGGCGCTTGCGTGCTTCTCACTGTGAAAATCACAGTGAGAGCACGCAAGCGTCCATAGGAAAGCATTATGAATGCTTTCCTATGCGACTGGCTGAATGCGAGCGCGGCTCCTGCCGCACATACGCATTCAGCCGATGACGTCGCGAGGAAGAAGAGGAGTAGGAGGAAAGCTCCCCGCCCGGCGCTGGAGAAAGAGGTAAGTTTAACCCCTTCCTCCCCCCAGAGCCCGGCGGGAGTGGGTCCCTGAGGGTGGGGGCACCCTCAGGGTACTCTAGTGCCAGGAAAACGAGTATGTTTTCCTGGCACTAGAGTGGTCCTTTAACAATCTGACCCCAGGTGTATAAAGATGGTTGTCCAAAAGGACTAAAGGGAAATGTAGACAAGAGATTAACATATCCTCCCCCCAAAAATTTACATATATGAATTTAGAAAAGAGATTATAACATAAGGTTTATATTGGGATGTTTAATGATATTAAGTCTTTTAACATGAAATTTGAGTGAAATACAAGAATTGATAATACTTCTGGAAACCCAGTCCACCATTTTGTTTTTAAGTGCTTTATCGTTACGTGCATTATGGGCAAACATTATGTTGAACAGGTTGTGTTTTTCATGGATTATCTCCAAAGGCCAATATTAAACTTTTCTCCCATCTTTTTAACTAATACTGTATTAATGCGTTATATAAATAAATACTGAAGTGTGTTGTTCACTAAATACAGTAGTTATTAGTTGACAAAAAATGGCATTGAGTGTTGAGAGGGTAAGCATAGCTAGTACCCATAAACACTATAGAAATAGCCTCTTCTGCTTTAAAGATGTTATGCCGTTTATGTCTCCAGACTACTGTGAAATTGTGTAAGTGCTGCCCTTTATCAAGAGCTGGCAGACCCACAACAATTTGTTGCTTGATTACGCTGACCCAGGAATCTCTCACTATAAAATACTTGCATAAAAATGTAACTGGTAAGATCGCCCCTGCTGGGCTATAATGTGCTTATTTTTTTTACATGTCAAGCAAAGTGCTATCATATGAACGTTCTAACATTAGCAAAATTAATTCATAAGCCAATTCTGTCTGTCACAGTGTTCTAGCTAACTGCATGCTCAGCATGCAAGGAAGAAAATTGCATCCTGAAATAATATATCTAAAAAAAGGCAAAAATGACATCTATTTCTTCTTATTTTGTTTGTCCAGAGCAACGAAGTTGTTCAAGAGAAAAAAAAAACTAGATTTATAAATTGAATAACCGAATATTCCCTCAAAATACTTAATACATATTGTTCCTATTTACGTATTCAAGGTCAATTTGTAAAAATCTCTCCTGGAAAAGTCTTCAAGAAGCTATTGTTTTTTCTATAGCAGTAACCTCTGAAAAATACTGTATTATATTTTGTAATAGAGTTTGTTTTGTTGGTTGCAATAAAATAACTATATTGTATATATTATAAACATTTAACTTGTTTTGACTGACAGAATGCACAGTATAACTCTGCAATCAAATATATTTAGCATATCATATTACTAGCTGCAACTTAGCAGTTGGGAACTAATGTAATGCTCAAAATCCCAGTTTCTATACTGTGCATTATAATAAGGTTACAATTAGACTTGTGCACTGTGAAAAAAAATAAAAAAATATATATATATAAAAAAATTGGTCAGGTAGTCTAATAGTTATCCATGTGACGGTTTGGCTTGTCTGAATATCGTATGAAAAATGTGCACGGAACTGACAAAGACAAACAAAAAGGGAGCAAAATGGGCCATTCAAAGTACGGCAAAATAAATTATTTTCCCACCATTTATTTCACGGATCAAGTGAGAAAAATACCAATAGAGAGAAAAACTTAGGAGCAGCAATAAATCTATATGTTTGTTTGTTTAATTAGATTGTATTCATATTTTCAAAATTACATACGTAACAGGACATAATTATCCTCAATTATAACAAAATACATCTTAGATTATATATTATATATTATATATTAAATATCTAATGCATATATTTTACCATATTTTCTGAATCTCAAAAAAAAGAAAGGAAAGAAAGAGAGAAAGAAAGAAAGAAAGAAAAAAAGAAATAAATCACTAATATGTTATATAATGTATGATGTATAATGACCTGTGTGTCTTAATTACGATCTATTAAATATTATCTCAAAATTAAATATATTTTTCCATATGTGGAGAGGAAATTCCTTGACCTATAGAGATTAATTCAATTCTCAATTTATTTTATATAACTGCTAAAGGGGACTGTATTAGCTACAGTATCAAGAACTCTCCTTCCCTTGTTCTTTGATATAGATTGATCGTGTCTCCAGTATCTAATCCAAGGAAGCCATGTTGCCAAATATTTCTTCCTATCACCCTAAGATGATCAGTGTATATTTTCCATATCCCGTTTTATTTCAACCTTAGCTATCCATTGATCTGGGAACTGTTTGTGGGTATCTGAAAAAGAAAAAGGCCAAGCCAAGAGCACATGTGATGGTGTCAATTAAAACTTACAAGGAAGCACCTCTTTAATTAAGTTAATAACTTGTACCCAATAAGTTTGTATTCTTTTACAAAACCACCATATGTGTTCAATATCACCTTTTCCTCCCCATATCTCCAGCACTGATCACTTTAAGATGGTTTAAAAGAATGGATATTTACAGGGGTTCTGTACCACTGTGAGATACGCTTATAGAAGATCTCTCTTTGTACCAGACGTATTGAAGCCTCCATTGCTTTACAAAAAAATTATTGACCAATCATTCTCTAGTATTTATACATGTAACATACTCATGCATTTCCTCTGAAAAGTTACCATTTGTCCTCTGTTTATTTTCTTAATTAATTAATATATATTAGAGAGGGAGCATCTTGTCTGTTTATTTCAACACATATATTTTGAAAGCGGTTTAGATCTCTATATTCCCATTGGGGCATAACATTTTTCTGTGCACATTGTGTCTGTAATGAGTAACGTTGTATATCCTCCATTAATCCTGTCACAGTTGGTAAATTTTTCCCACCATAATTGAGGAAAGAGTAGGGTTTCTGTCATCTAAGAGATATTTAGTTATATTTAATCCCAGCCCCTCCTATAAAACTGTGTTATCTGCCAAAGGATATAAGGGCGATATTCATGTTGATAATTGCCATATTTTTATTTTTTTCGCTATTTTTAAAATATATTACTTATCAAGGGATGGGAGTTGGGCAATATTTTTTTATATTACATGTTTGCCATGGCAATGTGTGCAATGGGACGAAAACAAATCTCTGTTCTACTGCAGCCCATGGTTTCATATTTTTAATATCTGTCCACTCCCGCACTTTATTAAACAAAATAGCTGGATAGTATCTAAAGATATGAGGCATACCTACTCACCTCTATTCCTACTTTTAGTCAATATTTCATATGATATGCGTGCTTTCTTATTGCTCCAAATAAAAGAGAGAAATAGGGACTTAACTTTAAGAAAGAATTAGTTAGAAATTAATATAGGAATAGCCTGAAACATATATAATAATTTTGGCGGAATCATCATTTTTAAAATGTTGATCCTGCCCAAAAAAGGAAAAGCATGGTAAATTCCATTTACTAAGGCAAATATAAATTTCTTCTAATAAAGGAGAATAATTCAGCTTATAAAGACTGCCTATCTCAATTGCACTCCTAAATAGTTTATCTTCCCATCTGCCCACCTATTCTTAAATCTTGTATGTTGTAATTCTTGTTTCAATTTAGATGTTATGAAAAGACCCAATATTTCACATTTGTCAATATCAATTTTGAAATTCGAGATTAAGCTGAATATTTATATTTCCTTTGTGACCTCAGTTAATGATCTAGACGGATTATTGATGAAGAGAAAAACGTTATCTGCAAAAGTGGTAACTTTTGTCTCTACTCCCACCGCTGGAAACCCTTTTATTAATGGGTTCTATCTTAATGCATTCAGAAAGGACTCAATAGACAAAACAAAAAGTAGGGGAGACAGGGGACATCCCTGCTAAGTTCCATTTCCTATTGCAAATTGTTAGGATATTTGCCCATTCACTCTTACGCTAGCTGATGGTCCCTTATAGAGCATATGTATCCAATTTCGATATCTCGTCCCAAGCCATAGGGCCTCCAATACTGAGAATAAATAGGACCAGTCCACTCTGTCAAATGCCTTCTTGGCATCTACTGATATAAGCAAAGTTGATTGTTTCAAGATTTTTTCTCCATAAATAATATCGATAATTTTAGTCGTGTTATCTTTGATTTCTCTCCCTGGGACAAAGCCCGATTGATCAGAGTGGACTAGTCCAGGCAAATAGGGCTTGAGGCGATTAGCAAGGATTTCAGAAAATATTTTTAAATCTATATTTATTAATGAAATTGGCCTAAAATTATTACTTCTGGTGGGATCTTTCCCAGGATTTGGTATAACAGCTAGCATTGCTTTCATCATGGGATCTGGCAGACTGCCATCTAAAGGCAATGTATTATAGGTCTCCAATAGATATTTCCGTAGGAGATCTTCAAACTTCTTATAATATCTTGCTGTTAATCTGTCTGGGCCTGGGCTCTTTCAATATGGGATCAACTTAATAACTCCTTTCAGCTCTTCTAACAAGAGTGGCGCCTCTCGTTAGAAGAGCCTACAAAGCAAACACAGAAAAGATAATAGCACAGTCAGTAAAAAAAAGGGGGATAAAACATTTTTTAGATGCATGAGAAAATTAAAGTAAAACAAGGATTAGTTAGATTAAAAACAAAATAAGAAAAGTATTTAGAAGAGGATAAAGGTCTAGCTGACTGCCTCAATTAATATTTTTGTTCAGTATTTACAGATAAAAATGAAGGAGAGGGACTTCAGTTAAGAAAAAGGACAAATAGCTTATTTGTTACATGTGAGTTTACAGAGGAAGAGGTTCTATTTCAAATGTCAAAAGTAAAGACAAATAAGTCGATGGGGCCTAATGTGATACAACCAAAGTTATTAAAAGAACTTAGGGGTGTACTATCAAAAACATTAACATATTTATTTAACCAATTATTGTTAACAGGAGCAGTCCCATAAGATTGGAAATTAGCGAATGTGTGTACCCATTCACAAGAAAGGTAGTAAGGAGGAATCGGGCAACTATAGGCTAGTAAGCCTTACTTCAGTAGTGGGGAAAGTGATGGGAACCATGTTAAAGGATCGGATTGTTGAACATCTAAAAGCACATGGATTTCAAGATCAGAGACAACATGGGTTTACTTCAGGGAGATCATGCCAAACTAATCATATTGATTTTTTTGATTGGGTAACTAAAATAATAGATCAGGGTGGTTCAACAGACATTGCTTACCTAGTTTTCAGTAAGGCTTTTGACACTGTTCCACATAGAAGGCTCATCAATAAACTGCAATCTTTAAGTTTGGATTCCAATATTGTTGCAGTGGCTAAATGACACACAACAGAGGGTTGTAGTCAACGGAGTATATTCAAAGCAAGGTCTAGTTACCAGTGGGGTACCTCAGGGATCTGTACTTGGACCCATTCTCTTTAATATTTTCATTAGTGATATTGCAGAAGGTCTTGATGGTAAGGTGTGTCTTTTTGCGGATGATACTAAGATATGTAACAGGGTTGATGTTCCCGGAGGGATAAGCCAAATGCAAAATGATTTAGGTAAACTAGAAAAATGGTCAGAGCTGTGGCAACTGACATTTAATATGCAAGATAATGCATCTTGGGTGTAAAAACGCAAGGGCAGAGTATAGCATATTTAATCCCCTACTAACTTCAACATCCGAGGAAAGGGATTTAGGAGTCATTATTTCAGATGACTTAAAGGTAGAAAGACAATGTACTAGAGCAGCAGGAAATGCTAGCAGAATGTTTGGTTGTATAGGGAGAGGCATTAGCAGTAGAAAGAGAGAAGTGCTCATGCCATCTTACAGAACACTGGTGAGACCTCACTTGAAGTATTGTACGCAGTACTGGAGACCGTATCTTCAGAAGGATATTGATACTTTAAAAAGAGTTCAGAAAAGGGCTACTAAACTGGTTCATGGATTGCAGGATAAAACTTACCAGGAAAGGTTAAAGGATCTTAACATGTATAACTTGGAGGAAAGACGAGACAGGGGGGTTATGATAGAAACATTTAAATACATAAAGGGAATCAACACAGTAAAGGAGGAGACTATATTTAAAAGAAGAAAACTACCACAACAAGAGGACATAGTCTTAAATTAGAGGGGCAAAGGTTTAAAAATAATTTCAGGAAGTATTCCTATATAGAGACCTCTACCAGCTGAAGTGGTAGAGGTTAACACAGTGAGGGAGTTTAAGCATGCGTGGGATAGGCATAAGGCTATCCTAACTATAAGATAAGGCCAGGGACTAATTAAAATTATTTTGAAAATTGGGCAGACTAGATGGGCCGAATGGTTCTTATTTGCTGTCACATTCTATGTTTCTATGTTTCTAATATATTCACTTCTTCCACCACTATTTTATTAATAAAATGTCTTGATAAATATGTTTACATTTCTAAATCTATTTCTTCAGTACCTTCATTTTGAAAAAATGATCTAAATTCTTTTAGAATAGTCTCAGTTGTGTGACAGCTTGTACTGTCTGGTCTTTGTATATTAGCTATAAATGATTTTTGGAGTTTATTTTTATGGGCCTTAGCTAAGACTTTTCCACTCCTATTTCCAAAAGAGTAGAATGTGCTGTTTGTAAGCTGGATTGCTCTATATGCTTTATTGGAAAGTAAAGTGCTTAATTCAGCTCTGAGAGCTGTTTGGTTTTTAAGACTTTCAGGTGATGGATCGTTTTTATGAGCTTTCTCTTCTTTGTCTATACAACTACTAATTTCCTGAATTTTTTGGATCCGCTCCCTTTTAATTCCCCCCCATTTAATAAGGACCCCTACTAACAACACTTTTCTGAGAATCCCATACCCATGAGTTGCTAGTTTCCCTATTCTGATTTTCAATGAAATATTGAGTTAATGTATGACTTATATCTTCTACTACTCGACTACGATCCAGGAGTTGATCATTAAGACAACATTTTGGGTTCGGGGTGTGTGAATCCTGAAGTACCAAAGTTATAAAAATAGGTGCATGGTCTGACTATGTGATATTCCCTATTATTGCTTTTTTAAGTAAATGTAAATATCTATGAGCCAAAAAAAAAAAAAACATATCTAAACTTGTATAACAATCTGCAGTATGTCAATACTATGAATAACCTCTACCTGATGGATGTTATAAATGCCAGCAGTCTGCTAACTGATGTGTATGCAATATCTTTTGATATACTTGTCATTGATGTCCCAGCGAATCTCTCCACAATGAGGTGCTATCAATTTCTCTGTCAAATATCAAATTCCAATCTTCTCCCACCACCATTATACCTTCAGCAAAGGAAACTATTTTTTTTCAGACAATTTTCACTAAAAGAAATGTGATTAATATTAGGGGCATAAAGATTGGCAAATGTAAATAACTTATTCCCAATTTTTCCCTTTACGAAAACATATCTCCCTTGTATGTCAGTTCTAACATCTATTACTGTCAAAATGATCCTAGAGGAAAATAAGATAGCTACTCCCCGTTATTTGCTTTTTTGATAATTACTATAATATGCTCTTCTTGGAGCATAATTTGGGGGTGAAACCTTCCTTATAGTGTGTTTCTTCTAAGAAAATAACATCTGCAAGGCACCTTTCAAGCTCATGCACTAGTATTGTGCGTTTTTCTGGGCTATTAATTCCCCTAAAATTCAAAGAAACAAGGTTAAGTTTAGCCATCTAAATTAGCAAAGTTTCAATGTCTCTCCACATATGTTGCAAATTGTATCTTTCCACACAGGTTTATATTTAACCAAGAGTAAATAACAAAAAAAAAAAAAAATCCTAAAACATAATTAAAAAATTATGAAAAAAAAAGAAGGAAATATACATAATTATATATCCATTTACACTAAACCATAACATTACATATGTTATGTAACAAATGATAGCAGAACACCTATGATTACTTCTATTGTGACCACAGGTGAAAAACGTAGGTAGCGATATAGCTTCTGAAATTACTAGGGCATATATATTAACATTAATATTATAGATGGAACCTGATGACAACAATCAGTTCCAATTCCCAGTCAATTGTTGATATGTGTACCTTATACTGTATATAGCTTAATTTAAACCTTCAAATAAGAATTCCTCAGAAACAATATGTAACCCAATAAGTCATATTGCTTAACTTATTATACCTAGCATGAATATCTATTACCTATTAAGCAACTGAATTATTAGAATCAGCCTATAATCAGCATACTTGTACATCAAATAAAATTGAATTAAATAGCCGCAAATTATAATCCTCTTAGCTTTGTCGCATCAGGATAATTTGTCTCACTGTGTAGGTGAGATGTCCTTATTCTGTTTCTTTGCCATCTTTTGCCATTTTGGCTTCTGCCATAATTGGTTTAATAATTCAAGTGAGTGGCCAGTCCAGTCTTCCACTTTGTCTGTAGGAAGTCCCAGCGAGTTCTGAAATTGCCGGACGTCTGCAGGAGATGAAATAGAGAATGATTTTCTTTGATGAAACACAGTCAAAGCAAAGGGAAAGTTCCATTTAAATCTGATATTGCGATCATTTAAAATCTTTGTCACGGGCCGTAGTGCTCTTCTTGCATATAAGGTAGCTTGTGACAGATCTTGATAAATAATCACTGAGTTACCTTCAAAAGATATCTCTCCCAATTGTCAAGCCTTATATAAAATCTCCACTTTCAATGCAAATACCTGGATTTTGCATATTACATCCCCTGGTTTATTCTGGGGAGTGCTTTTGGACAAAGTGCTCTATTTGCACTGTCTGATTTAATAATTACCTCTTCACTTTTATTCAATAATCTGATTGCTCAATTTATTAAGTATTTGGGGAATATTCTCCTTATCCCCATTATCCTGCTCAGGTACCCCTCGTACTCGGAGATTATTTCTCCTACTTCTGTTTTTCTTTAAAGGGTAATATTGCTTCATTGTGTGTGTTGTATTTGATTGTGAGCTGCTGATCTCTGCTCAACTAAGACTTCTCCTTCCTCCTCCAATACTTCCACTCTGTGTAGTGAGAGTGGCATATGTCCACAACTAGGGCTTACCTGACGTGTTCCAAGCGTTATCAGCATTACCAGCGTGTATCATTAGGTTACTTGGTGGTTGTCTGGTGGATTAGACCTTGTCTGACATGTTCTTGTTGCTCCAGTGCATCCTGGGAAGTTATCTGGCAGTAATTGGCGTTACCTGGCACTACCCGTAGTTATCTGGCGTTACCTGCCGTGATTTGGTGTGCTCCAAGAGAGTACTTGAAGGGTCAACAGAACTAACCTGGTGTGTATCCTGGGTGTTTCAAGGAACTATTTTATATATTTATATTAACATATATTTTATTGCACTTGCTCCCTTTATTGGTTTCTTCTTGCTGGATCTGTGAATAAAATTAAAATGTAGTGGTGTCACAGAACCAAGGGCCTAATCTGTACTTTAAAGGAATGTTCTAAGTGCCAAAACATCTTTAGCTTAATGAAGCAGTTTTTGTTTATAGGTCATGCCCCTGCAGTCTCACTGCTCAATTCTCTGCTATTTAAGAGTGAAATCCCTTACTTTATACAGCCCTAGTCACACCTCCTAAATGGCAGAGAATTAAACAATGAGACTGCAGGGACATGATCTACATCCACATCCACTTCATTAAACTAAAGCTGTTTTGGTGCTCAGAGTGTTTCTTTAAACTTTGCTGTATGAAGAAGACATCTGAAGAAATGTTTTGGGGTGAATCTTCTTTCTTCTCTTCTAATTTGTTTGTGTCTGAAATGCATTACATACGTGCATGTTTCTGTGTGTGTGTGATGTCATAATAAAAAATATTAAATGCGGCTGAAATATTACTAGAATTCCAGAATACAAAGTGACATATAGGCAGGTCAGATCAAATAAGTGTCTTAACAGTTATGCACATTTATACTTCTTCCCAAAACGAATTAAAAAGACTGGGTTCATTACAGTTTCCGATTGCCCCCCAAACTATAAAATAACATGAAACTCACCATTTTTAATACATTTTGTAATTTAGAGAAACATGAATAATAACTTGTAAACAACACAAGTATGATTATCTGTTTTCAGATCTCAGCAGTAAGCCAGTTATAAAAAGAATGGATGCAGAGAGCAGCACTTCATGCCTTATCTATCTTAGCAGGGGAAAATCCTTCCCATAGTGCTGTTTTTTGCCTTAAGCCTATCTAAAAGTGATACCGTATGCTGCAGCATTTGTACAAATTGACTCAGTAAAATAGTTTCAAATTTTATGCTTCAAAACAATATAAAAGTTGTAGGTAAACTGGCTGCTAATCATACGTGGAAAGTGGAAACTTTAACAGCAAAATGTACAAATACAAAGTCCTCTTACAGGCAGGTACACAGATGTAATGTATATATTGTAATGGGGAAATCACATTTACAGATAAAATATATTTCAGCAATAGTTGCTTATGTCTGTTCCAAGATAAATATTACAGTCTATGTGATATAATTTGTGGATAATAAAGAAACAGGTCATATATAATACATAACATAAAATAAATATGTTACTACATCTTTGCTATTGAAGATATGAGTAATGGATATTAATAATCAACATCTTCTAAATTTTCTTACGCCAAGTGCTATAGCCTATAACTGTTCCAGCATGAGATGAAACTGAGTATCTGTCAGGAACGTGGAGCAACCTAAACATACAAAGTAACAACAAATAGACTTTCCGTGTACTAGTTCTTAGAGTGGCCGGACTAATGGTAGACAGTGTCAGAGAGTCAGGACAGGAGAGATACCGATAAACAATTTAACTAGCCAAGGTCAAAGGAGTATAGAGATCAGGAGAAACGTGGAAACAGTCACTATCACAAACCAGAAAAAGGATACACAATGAATGTGCTGTTGGGCTACTACAACTAAAGCAGGGTAACATGGTAAGTATATAGGCATTACTTAATTTCTATTGGCCCATGTCATAATGGAATTCTTTATGATTCGCGGGTGAAAGAAAACCTATTTTGACTGTTTGGAAATGCCATAATTATGTGCCGAATTCGGTTCAGCAGATTTGCCATTCGGCCCCGTATTTGGTTTCCCATAGGAACCTGTGGTGCCTGAGCATGCAGCATCGCAAGAAAAATATATCACAGGGCATAAATGTGGATCAAATTTAAATGTTAAACTACCATTCTATTTGATTGTGATCCGTTTGGAATTCGGTCAACTAATTTCCTACCGGAATTAGCTTCATTAAAAGGTCATGAAAAATGAGTCTGTCACTGTACTTCAAAAATATATACATAAACATGTTATGTATATGTTTCACAGTACAGTGATAGGCTAATTTTACAGTCCATTTTTTTCTCTTCCAAAGCATCTTCTCAGAAATGTTTCTGTGGCCAAATTTAGGATGAGCCAAAACTTTCCGTTAATGAAATCCAATGTGTGTGCCTATTTTATAAGCATTACAATATATGCTGCTTTACTCTCAGACAAACATAGCAGTTGAAAGTTTGCTACAGACACACTGTGATATTTTCAACACAGCTTTACTTCACCAGAGGCCACAGAGCACAGAGTTGCAAAGCTTTACATTTGGAACTTTGCCATCCTGTTGATTTTGGAGGAAAAAAGGTCTGCTAAAATATTGTGTATCTCCGGCACTATTTCTACTGAAAGCCTGTGGTCAAGATGGAAACTTAGGCATACAGTAATTAACCTCTGAATGGCACAGACTAAATCAAACCTAATGGACCCAGGCTTTACTTGATATTGGGTGCCATCAGAGTGAATAATCGGTTACTCCCACAAATCAGCTACACAAAGTGCAACAGATTCCATCCAAGCCAGACTATTCTTGTGACAGAAAATGGACCATGACAAACAATAAAATCCATCTTGTGTTTTTGTAACTTCTTCATTCCAGACATGTTACAATATAGCAGTGCATATAAAGCTTGGATGGAAAAGACAGGAGATTTAGAAGTTGGATATGTTTTGAGTTATACAAGTACATTCTCAATGTCCTCACATAGGTTTTATAAGTTGTCACGATCTGTTTACGATGAAAAGGAAAGATTGGCCTGGCAGGAACCCATGATACTTTATTATGTAACCTAGCCCTGCAGTACCTGGAGCTACATGGACATACATGACACAGGCTGCCTCTTAACACATATAAGTATGAGTTTGAGCAGGCATAGGCCACTAATGTTTTCGTTTGTTATGCTGTTCCCATGTTATTCTTATCCTTGTTATTCTGTTCCCATGCAAATCTTTTAATGAAGTAATCTTACCTCAGGGAATCAAACATAGTTTTCAAAAAACTGTATATGATGTTCCATTTACTTTTGAAGTTGCAAGTCCTTTATTCATGCACCACATTCTGCCTATCCAAAGGAATCAAAACATTGTATGCTTTAGCCTTGGAAAGATAAAATACAAAATGGCACTTATAGTTCCACAAACTATCAGGCCCGTAGTGGTGACAAGCATAGGATATATGCTACAATTCTCTTGATTTATTTTTACAAAAACATTGCCTTTCTATTTCAATTAAAACTTTACTTATAAAGTTTCACATTCAATTGATGTCTTTGCTTTAATACCGTTATAAAAACTTGGAGTAAAATAGCTTTTGTATGTTGGTGCCCTGTAAATAAAGAGGAGTAGCTTCCCGTAAAGATGAATGGACCTAAAAAACCCTGTTGAGCTCCACAGTAGGTGCATTAACCAACTGAGCTAACTAAAGAATAGCACTTTCTTTACATAATGCTGCTCTATTCTTGGCTGTCAACCAACATATCATGCATATGGTGTTGAGAGGAGACATATTTTAATATTTCATAATGTGACATCTTGTAAGGGATATGTCACGCCAACTGTGTTGCAGCTGCTTCAATTAAAAATTCACTTTAAAACAATTTCTAATTGCAAAAGTATTAAAATAAACAATGTGTTTCATCCATGTTTAAGGCACAATGTCTTTTTAATATATTTTTTTTATAGCAAAATATTATTTAGTTAAATGTTTTATGACTTTCTGTGTATTAAAATGAAGTATTGTTCTACAAAGCAGTACAATTTTTGATATTTAACGAATATTTTGCATGCTCAGATTATTGGTTCATATATGAATTTAGTTTAGTTCTGCTTTATAATCGTTGCTTTCATTTCATAACAAAAACACTACCATGTCTAGTCTGTGAGATTGTTCTTGTTGCAGTATAAAATCTATCAAAGTTATTTAGTTAACTATGAATTATTAGAAATGTGCTTGGAATATAAAGTGAATTGCAAACTACAGGTAAATAGCCAAACTTGAAAATGAAGTTGACTACAGATGTTTTTTCACTTTGTCTGTTTTGACCTTTAATTGAAATTCACTATGAGCTCTCAACAATGCGTGCGTTACTGATTCATCATGTAAGGCTTAAAGTGGACTTCAAGGTAAAGTTTGCACTTCATCTTTGAAAAATGTTGTCCATGTTTGAGTTGGCTATTGCAATACAGCAATTGGCAACCATCATGAAGTAACATAATGTTTGTTTTTTACATACAAAGTTGCTTTTAAAAATCATTTCAAAGTTCATATTTTATCAGACATTATTAAAAATGTTCACTGATTACTAAATGACTAATTTGACATTATGTATTATGATTATTATTATTATTGCCATTTATATAGCGCCAACAGATTCTGTAGAGCTTTACAATATTATGAGAGGGGATTTAACTATAAATAGGACAATTACAAGAAAACTTACAGGAACAATAGGTTGAAGAGGACCCTGCTCAAACGATCTTACAGTCTATAGGAGGTGGTGTATAAGACACGTTAGGACAGGAAATATCAATAAATAGGATGGGAGTGAGGCAGAGCTGGAGGAGAGAGTAAAGCACTGCCCTATAGGAGAGAGCAAGAGACAGGTATGTAAGGTAGAGGTTACTCTGGGAGGCCATAAGCTTTCCTGAAGAGATGGGATTTAAGGCCCTTCTTAAATGATTGAAGACTAGGGGAGACTCTGATGGCGGTAGGCAGGCTATTCTATAGGAAAGGAGCCGCCCGCGAAAGGTCCTGCAGGCGCGAGTTGGCCGTATGGGTGCAAGCAGCGGTCAGGAGGTGGTCACGGGCAGAGCGGAGGGAACGAGGAGGGGCATACCTATTGATCAGTCTATGGGTTAGCACTTTGAATTGACTCATATAGGATACAGGGAGCCAATTTACGGGCTGGCAGAGGGGTGAGGTGTGAGAGGACCGACTAGAAAAGAAAATCAGTCTAGCTGCAGCATTCATTACAGATTGTAGCAGGGCAGTATGGCTTTTGGGGAGACCAATCAGGAGAGGGTTACAGTAATCCATGCGGGAAATTACTAGAGCATGGACAAGCTCCTTGGTAGCATCTTGTGTAAGAAAGGGGTGGATGCGGACTGTGTTTTTAAGTTGGAACCTACAGGATTTGGCAACAAACTGGATGTGAGTTTCAAAGGTGAGGCCAAAGTCAAGTATGATGCCAAGACAGCGTGCTTGCAAGGATGGACTTATGTGGATATCACTGACTTGAAGGGAGAGCGAGAGAGGAGGATCAGTATTAGGAGGAGGCAAGACAAGGAGCTCAGTTTTAGAGATATTGAGTTTCAGAAAGCGTGAGGACATCCAGTCAGAGATGGAAGAAAGGCAAGCAGTGACACGTTGCAGGACGGCAGGGGAGAGGTCCGGGGAGGAGAGGTATAAAGAGAAAATAGAAGGGGACCAAGGACAGAGCCTTGGGGAACTCCAACTGAGACAGGATGAGGGGAGGAGGTATCCTTGGAAAAGGAGACACTGAATTGGTGTTGGGAGGGATAGGAGGAAAACCAAGAGAGGACAGAGTGACAGAGACCGAGCGATTGAAGAGTTTGAAGGAGAAGAGCATGATCAACGGTGTCAAAGGCAGCAGAGAGGTCAAGGAGAATTAATATGGAGTAGTGACCTTTGGATTTAGTATTAAAAACATATTTAATATGACAAAAACATAATGTATTGAATGATGCTCAAAATACACTGATCAGCCACAAAATTGAAACTGCCTGCCTAACATCATGTATGTCTCCCTCGTGCTGCTAAAACAGCTCTGATATGTTGAGGCATGGGTTCCACAAGACCTTTGAACATGTCATGTGGCATTTGACACCAAGACATGAGCAGCAGATCCTGCAAGTTGCGACATGGGTCGTCCATGGATTGAATTTGTTGTTCCAGCACGTCCCATAGATGGTCAGTCAGATTGAGATCTTGGGAGTTTGGAGGGCCAGGCAACACTATGTCATGTTCCTCAAACCATTCCTGAACATTTTTTGCAGTGCTGCAGAGTGCATTATCCTACTGAAAGAAGCCACTGTCATCAGGGAACACCTTTGCTGTGAAGCGATGTATGTGATCTACAGCAATCTCTAGGTAGGTGGTATGTATCAAAATAACATTCACTTAAATGCCAGGATCCAAGATTTCCCAGAAGAACATTGCCCAGAGCAGAGTACTGCCTTCACTGACCAGCTTTCTTCCCATAGTGCATCGTACTGCCATCTCTTCCCCAAGCAAATAATGTACATGCACCCGATCATCCACCTGATCTAAAAGAAAACATGATTCATCACACCAGGCAACCTTTTTGCATTACTCATGTCCCCATTGAAGGTACTTTTTCGACAGTGAACAGGGGTAATCATGGGCACTTCGATCAGTCTGAGGTTACACAATTCCTCACACAGCATACTATGATGCTCTGTGTGTTCTGACACCTTTCTGTCATGGCACACATTAGGCTTTTCAGCTATTTGAGCTACAGCTCTTCTCTGTAATCAGACCAAACGACTAGCCTTCGCTCCCCACATGCATTAATGAGCTTTGGGCGCACAAGACCCTGATGTGGTTTCACCAGTTGTCCTTACTTTTGGTAGGTACTAACCTCTGCATACCGGGACCACCCTACAAGACTTGTCATTGACTGACCAAATTGACTAGTCATCACTTTTTGGCCTTTGTCAAAGTCACTCGGATCTTTTTGCTTGTTCCTTTCTCCTGCTCCCAACACATGAAATTCAAGAACTGACTGTTCACTTGCTGCCTAATATATCCATTGTAAAGATTTAGCCAATGTAATTTACTTTACCTATCAGTGGTTTTAATATTGTGGCTGTATATATTAGCTACAGCATATTTATTATTATACTGTATGTAACTTCTAAATATGTATTACTTAGAAGACATTTTAAATTGCTAGAGTAAGGATTAAGGGAATATTGATCACTTTTAGAAGTAATTACATTGCCATTTTCTTTATCATTTTTTTTCTTTTTAAACATACATCAGTGCATATTGACATTATAATGTTAATTTGCTATAACCAGGCAAATTTATTCTCCAAATTGAGTCATGATGGATTTGAAGTCCATTGAACAGAGGTGTAAATATTATTATGAATGCAGATAAATAAATAAACTGTGAAGAAATATCTTTTGTATTTCAGCAATTATAGTTCATTTTAAACTCCGTATCTCATCATTTATTTTAGAAAGAAAAAAAAAGACCATGTAACCCAAATAGCATGTTTGTGTGACTAAAGAAAAAAAAATATTACCATTACATAATTCTTTTTCCCTTTGTTATTTATAAAATCAACATGTTGTTCCTTAAAAGTATTCTGCCTTTACAATATTCCTCCCTATGGTTAAAATGCAGAGGTTATTTATTAAATGTCCTCTGTATAACAGAAAAAAAACAAAACAAAATATATTTTTCTAAGTTTCAGATATTGTCTTCTTTATTATTAGCCCACAATTACTTAAATGAGAGCAATTTGCAAGATTTGATTAGTAGTTACATGAAAGTGTTTAGATTCCCTTGACCTTTCTTGAATAAAAGGACCCAAGCCAGAACCCCTACCGTATGAAGAAAATTTAGCTATGGAAAAAAACCACAAATTTATTGTTTGACATTGTTCCCACATCTGCCTCTAAACTATTTCATTATTTCTTCATTCTATATAATTTTGCCTGATTTCCTCTCGATGAATCCTGTTGATTTTCTTTTCTTCTTTCGGTACACTATAATCACCTTTAGTTTAGGTACAGTACACTACTAAACCACCCACCGAACAACTAAAACCATTTTGATGAAGCAATGAGTTTTTTAGCTTTTCATTCCTCCACTTCCTCCTGAAAGAGCTTTACATTTTACCACCTGATTTTTGTATACTTGCAGCTTTTTATTTTGTTCTATATAATTCCAAGTCATTTTTCAAGAATTTAACATTGCTTTGAAACTGAAAAATAGTCCTTAATTCTATTTGTGTCATAATACCTTGCTCAATGTCAAAGGAAAATATAGAAGTATGCATTTATTGCATTTAGAAAGACATATATGCATTGTATAATACTTGATATACGGCGTATACAAATATATATATATATATATATATATATATATATATACACACACACACACACACACACACACATATATAGGTTGTGTTACAAAATGAGCAATTACCAGAAACCAGCCAAGGACTACACACTATAGTCACCTAAATTACTTAAGCTAAATAAAGCAGTTTTAGTGTATAGATCATTCCCCTGCAATTTCACTGCTCAATTCACTGTCATTTAGTTAAAGCGGCACTGTCATGCCGAACTTACCTTTCCTCAATCTCTTCCTCTTCTCCCCCTCTCTCAGGATCTGTTCTTCTTTTCTTCCTGTCTTCTTTAGTTTTCTTTAAAACCATAAGACAAAGTAGGGACTCTTTGTCTTATGGGATTCCTCCGCTTGACCATCTCTGACCAGCGGAGGAGCAAAGTGTGCTTCATTTCCGCTGGTCAGAGCAATTTTCCCATGATCCCTAGCTTTCCTCCCTGTTCCCACAATGCTTCCTGTCAGTATTGCCGAACGTCCTGTGACTTAGACAGAACGCCGGCAAAACTGACGAATTGCATCCTAACAGAATGAGCACTGTTTCTCCATTGGTGTTAGGATGCAATTTGGTACTTTGTTTGTATCGGAATTTCATTCTAATGAATGAAACTCCGATCCTATTCATTGCCGCGGCTGCATCTTGCAGCCGCTTAGTAGATAACTCCCTAATTCCCACGGTATCAGGGAGCTATCTACTAAAAGGCTAAAATACCTGAATTGGTCTTTCAGCCAACTTTACTAATACTAAGTAAAGATTACTTAGTATTAGTAAATAATATGCCCCTACTCGCTATACCGCGAGTAGGGGCATGTCTAGTAAGCAGTGAGCAGCCTGTGGCTGCTCACTGTAAAAAACAAAAAACAAAAAAAAAACTAATAAACACCCCCCCTCCCCTGCGCGGGGGTTAAAGATGGGGGGGGGGACCTACTGTCTTCCCTCCTGGCCCCCACCCCTGCGCGGTGGGTGGGGGCCCTAATAAAACAATAAGGGGGGGACCTACTGTCCTCCCCCCCGGCCCCCACCCCTGTGCGGTGGGTGGGGGCCCTAATAAAACAATAAGGGGGGGGACCTACTGTCCTCCCCCACGGCCCCCACCCCTGCGCGGTGGGTGGGGGCCCTAATAAAACAATAAGGGGGGGGACCTACTGTCCTCCCCCCGGCCCCCACCCCTGAGCGGTGGGTGGGGGCCCTAATAAAACAATAAGGGGGGGACCTACTGTCCCCCCCCCCGGCCCCCACCCCTGCGCGGTGGGTGGGGCCCTAATAAAACAATAAGGGGGGGACCTTCTGTCCTCCCCCCGGCCCCCACCCCTGAGCGGTGGGTGGGGGCCCTAATAAAACAATAAGGGGGGGGGACCTATTGTCCTCCCCCCCTGGCCCCCACCCCTGCGCTGTGGGTGGGGGCCCTAATAAAACAATAAGGGGGGGGGACCTTCTGTCCTCCCCCTCGGCCCCCACCCCTGAGCGGTGGGTGGGGGCCCTAATAAAACAATAAGGGGGGGGGGACCTATTGTCCTCCCCCCCTGGCCCCCACCCCTGCGCGGTGGGTGGGGGCCCTAATAAAACAATAAGGGGGGGGACCTATTGTCCTCCCCCCTGGCCCCCACCCCTGCGCGGTGGGTGGGGGCCCTAATAAAACAATAAGGGGGGGACCTACTGTCCTCCCCCCTGGCCCCCACCCCTGCGCGGTGGGTGGGGGCCCTAATAAAACAATAAGGGGGGGGGACCTACTGTCCTCCCCCCCTGGCCCCCACCCTTGCGCGGAGGGTGGGAGCCCTAAATGACCCCCCCCATCAAGGTGACTAGGGGTCCCAAGCCCCTAGTCACCCCCCACCCAAAGCATTCTATCCCCTACCTACCCCCCTCACCCTAAAAATAGTGAGGGGGGAATAAAATAACTAACCTGTAAAAAAAAAAAATTAAACTTACCATTTGACGTCTTCTTTTTTCTAAATTCTTCTTACTTCAGCCCCCCAAAAGGCCAAATAAAAATCCATAAACCCGTCGCACTTTAAAAAAAAAAAAAAAAACGAGCGCAAACAAAAATTAATCCATCTTCACCCATGGAGGGCACGCCGCGTACTGAGCTCCGCAGGGCGGGTCAAGGCTTATAAAGCCTTGCCCCGCCCTGCAATTAGGCTTAGAACACAATGATTGGTTGGTTTAAGCCAATCAGAGTGCTCTGTGTCATTTTACACAGCGTGGGAAAATTCAAAAGAACTTTCCCACGCTGTGTAAAATGACAGATCACTGTGATTGGATGGTTTTCAAGCCATCCAATCACAGTGCTCTGTGTCATTTTACAAGCGTGGGAAAATTCCAAAGAACTTTCCCACGCTTGTAAAATGACACAGAGCAGTGTGATTGGATGGATTTCAAGCGTGTTTTTGTTTTTACAGTGAGCAGCCACAGGCTGCTCACTGTTTAGTGGACATGCCCCTACTCGCGGTATAGCGAGTAGGGGTATTGGGGAGATTTTAATCTCCCTTGTGCTATTATGGGGGTCATATTGACCCCCATAGAGTGAGGGGGGACATGGGGGGCTTAGGAAGTGGCGAGGAGCACTGCTCCCTGCCGCTTCTATAGTTACATATTACAAGGAGGGAGCTGCACGCCGGTAGCTCCCTCCTTGTAATAAACTGAACGAACAAACTAACACTGATACTCAGTGTTAGTTTGTTCGTCTGATTTTTTCTATTCATTCATTCGTCTGTCTGATGAATGAATGAATAGGTGAAATTCCCGTTCGCATGTCCAGGTGTTTCACTGGGCATGTGCGGGAATCTCACAGTCTGTGTAGTGTGGGTAGATGACGTGTCCCACAGGGACTTCACCTACCCACACAAAGATGGCGGCGCCCTGAATATAGATCGGGGCAGAAGATAAAGAATTAAAAAGAGGTAATGTGGGGGGCTTAGGGGCATTTGGGGGTGACTAGGGGGTCGATTGGATATAGTGGAGGCGGGAGGGGGGTTAAAAAAAAACCGGGATTCGGCATGACAGTGCCGCTTTAAATCACATTGTTTCTGTTTATTCAGCCCTAGCCACACCTCCCCTGGCTATGATTGACAGAGCCTGCATGAAAAAAAAACTGGTTTCACTTTCAAACAGATGTAATTTACCTTAAATAATTGTATCTCAATCTCTAAATTGAACTTTAATCACATACAGGAGGCTCTTGCAGGGTCTAGCAAGCTATTAACATAGCAGGGGATAAGAAAATCTTAATTAAACAGAACTTGCAATAAAGAGAGCCTAAATAGGGCTCTCTTTACAGGAAGTGTTTATGGAAGGCTGTGCAAGTCACATGCAGGGAGGTGTGACTAGGGTTCATAAACAAAGGGATCTAACTCCTAAATGGCAGAGGATTGAGCAGTGAGACTGCAGGGGCATGTTCTATACACCAAAACTGCTTCATTAAGCTAAAGTTGTTCAGGTGACTATAGTGTCCCTTTAACCCCTTAAGGACACATGACATGTGTGACATGTCATGATTCCCTTTTATTCCAGAAGTTTGGTCCTTAAGGGGTTAATCCTTTCCAACAACATGGTGCTGGTTTTAGTTTAGGAGTTTGCGTCAGCCTATAGCTAAGTACTAAGGAAGGATTTGAACAAACTTGATGAAACAACTAATTTGCTTAGCAAATTCGACATGTACTATTGTGAATCATCTACGTTGCGCGAGTACAATTTGGTTTCACTACAACCTTTTCAGAACTTAGCTATCTCTTACCTGTCCTTAATAACATTTAACAGGAACGTTTAACTTCACTTTTATAACATCCAGGAATCCTGCTTAACACATCTGTGAAGCATTTAAAAGATGAAAATATATCATCCATGCGGTTCTTTGTATTTGTGTCTTTTTTTAGGATTTCTGCTATTACATTTTAGCAGACGGATTTGAATATTTGGGTCTTCTTTTTGTTGAAGATAATAATTCCCTTATAGGGTCATTCTAAGAACCATGACAATTCAACTTTACTGAAGCTGGTGCAAACACAATATTTCTCCAACCCTTTCTTTTTAAAAATATGTTCATTCCAGAGAAAAATATATATATTTTTGCGTGTTTAGGTCTCATTTACTGGACTGTCAACTAGCTAAAATACTTTCATTCTGAATGCCTGTATCAATTTTGCGCAACATTTGCATTTGGTGACAGCACACATTATGCTAAACCCTAGGCGCCTTGGACAGCATGCTAACCCCAGGCAAATGTTTATGGCTTTGTGAGTTACAAACACAATGTCAAAGCTCCTACTGTCTAAAACTAAGGCAATTTTAAAGGAACACTTACACGACATAACTTAACAACAGGGAGGATATGATAAGAATATTTAAATACATAAAGGGAATCAACACAGTAAAGGAGGAGACTATATTTAAAAGAAGAAAAACTACCACAAGAAGATGACAGTCTTAAATTAGAGGGGCAAAGGTTTAAAAATAATATCCGGAAGTATTACTTTACTGAGAGGGTAGTGGATGCATGGAATAGCCTTCCAGCTGAAGTAGTAGAGGTTAACACAGTGAAAGAGTTTAGGCATGCGTGGGATAGGCATAAGGCTATCCTAGCTATAAGATAAGGCCAGGGACTAATGAAAGTATTTAGAAAATTGGGCAGAGTAGATGGGCCGAATGGTTCTTATCTGCCGTCACATTCTATGTTTTTATGCTTCTATAAATTGTTATGGGGGCAGGAGTATCAGGGACAAGATAACTCTGGTGCCAATTGATAAAAATAATACATAATGTGTTTTTCATTTCAATCACTATATGGAAAGAAAAAGAATAAAACATTAACAATTGCACAATTCAATTCCCAGATTTCCATCCGCCATTGTTACTGGATTGTTTATTAGTACAGTACAATATAAATTTTGCACATTTTATTGAGAAAAAGCAATAAGGGTGACAGTGAACAATTACAAGTAGGACTGTCATCTTAAAAGTTTTATTTAGTTGGTAGTTTACACGTTTTTAGCAAATTGCTCTATAGCAATATGAGCTATCAATCTTACCTTTGAAAGAAATCATTTTAAACACCTTGTACGGAACATATATATCTGTGTTCTGCATTCCTAAAATTGCTTGTTCCTGTAGCATTGTTAATTAACACTCCAGCCTGCAATAATAAAACTAAATTAAAACCTAAGCCTATTTGTGTAAGAAGGAAAGAAGCACTGAAATATGTAAGGATAGATGTAACGTTTCACAGAATTAACTTGTCTATTTGTCAAAAACATTGCAAAAAAGAAAAAAAATCTGAGCTTATATCTTGTTTACAATTTTACCTATTTTAGCCAAAGATAAACATTGATAAGATAAAAAGAGAAATGAATAAATAAAGAAACAGCTGATTGGTAATGCTTTTGTCCAGATTGTATTTTATAAACAATATAATGTTTTACAAAAAAACAATATGTGCTGGCACTCAATTATGTAAGGTGCCGGTATTCGAGGTATAACCCCACAACAACCTCCTAATCTCTATCATAAACAAAATATGAATACCGCACTCAAAAAAATGGCAATAAACCTGATTGCTAAACCTGTGTTAGAGTTCATAATATTTATTGTGATGATTTTAGAATAATTCATAAAGATAGTGGTATTTCATCAAAGTAACACATAATTCATCCTATACATACAAGCTATTTACATATATCTACACAGAATCCTCCTTTGTTTGACGAAAAGTTCAAAGTCTGTATATCTATACACACTAATTGGTGATCCTAAGCGCAGAGAAAATAGAAAAACAAATATGGAAAAAATCATGTGAAAAAATGAAAAAAATGGAAAAACATCCAATCAAGGAAAATATTGCAAAAAAGGGAGGAAAAGGGAAAAATAAAAATAAAAGATAAAATGAAAAAATGAAAAATGCAAAATACTACAGTCCTGATCAATTGCAGTCCAGTATATAGTGCACTATATATACCCCACTATCTGTGGGTTGATCTCACCAATGTAGTATATTTCTTTATGCTGTGTCATGTAGGAAGATCCTGCAGTCTGTAAGAGATGGTGTGATGGGAGGGGATGAAAGTGACACTTTGACCCTTCCGGGTCCGCTACCTGTCGACATTTCAGGGTCCCTCACAGACAGGGCCCGGGGACACAATGGGGCTATGTGAGACAGGAGAGTTGCACTATCAGAGTTTACAACAATTTTACTTGTTTCACTCATGATAAAGTTTTTTTCCCTTTTTTGTAAAATTTATTTTTTTTAAAAAAACTTTTTTCCCCCCCTTTCTTTGAATTGTATATACAAAGATAATATATTTTCTTTCCTTTTCACACAGCTGGTTGCCCAACTAGCTTATTTCTATCAAGACTCCCTTTTTCCTCTTGATCTTCTGTTACAGGTGAGCATCATGATAACTGTACAGCATACTATTCTGAGGTCTTGGTTTATGCATAGCTGTTTCCTATAGTAATAACTGTCTCTTCGCTCTCTTCTGTTTACTGCTTTCAATGTAGCATGATTGATGTTCATAGACAGGTTATCTGCACGGCGTATTAGTCAGTTGATGTAGTACCTAGGTACTAATTCTTGATTGTGCTCTAATTCATCATTAACATTTAATCTACATGCTTATTTTATTTTTATTTGTATTTGTATTAATGTTCCTACAATAGGTATTTTCTCGCTAGTTCAATATTTCTAGTTATGTGTAACCAGAATATGTTTGTGAATAATAAAGTTTGGTGAAACACGCATGACGTAATGACCCACGCTGACGTCGGAATGCGCAAGTAGGACCACGGAGTAGACGCGGCAGAGTTTAGCCGCTAGCATTTAGGAGATTTAAACCCTGACATTTATCTTTTGGCAGCACGGAGTACACTGGGGCCATCGAAGGGACACACATGTCCCGAGCGCGCAGCCCAATTATAATAGTGCCTAAGGATTCGCTTCACTTACCACTTAAGGATTGACCAGCTACCTGCTGATACAGTGTGGTGATCGTCTCTACAAACATCAGGAACTACTTTCATCCCCTCCCATCACACCATCTCTTACAGACTGCAGGATCTTCCTACATGACACAGCATAAAGAAATATACTACATTGGTGAGATCAACCCACAGATAGTGGGGTATATATAGTACACTATATACTGGACTGCAATTGATCAGGACTGTAGTATTTTGCATTTTTCATTTTTTCATTTTATCTTTTATTTTTATTTTTCCCTTTTTTTCTTTTCTTTTCTGCAATATTTTCCTTGATTGGATGTTTTTCCATTTTTTTCATTTTTTCACATGATATTTTCCATATTTGTTTTTCTATTTTCTCTGCGCTTAGGATCACCAATTAGTGTGTATAGATATACAGACTTTGAACTTTTCGTCAAACAAAGATGGATTCTGTGTAGATATCAGTGGCGGATCCAGGGGGGGGGCAACGGGGCAATTGCCCCCCCCGAGATTCTCCCCTGCCGGCTAGTGCAGGGCTGGCATTGCCCAAGTGCAAGCCCTGCAATGTGCCTGCGGACCGGGGAGATCAGAGATCTCCCTCCCCGGTCCGCAGGCACTGTGCTGTGCTGACAGCCGGCAGGGGAGGGAGAGAGGACCCGGAAGCTCAGCCAGCAGCTCCTCCGGGTCCTCCTCTCGCGAGATTTGGAGCATTGCCGCGGTAACCACGGCAACGCTCCAAATCTCCCGAGAGTGAACTCTAGCCCTGGAGCGCGGGCTAGAGTTCACTCCACACTGGAACCACCAGGGAATCCCCACTGGGACCACCAATGAATCCCCACTGGGACCACCAGCGAAAGAAAGATGTCCCCCCCTCCTCACAGTAAAGGTAAGAAGGGAGGGGGGACATAAATATATTTATTTTAATTAAATTAAAAAAAAAACACATATTATAAGCCCCCCCATCCTTATCATACACACACATTGCCCCTTCCCCCCCATACACACACACATTGCCCCTGCCCCCCCATACACACACACACATTGCCCCTGCCCCCCCCATACACACACACACATTGCCCCTGCCCCCCATACAAACACACATTGCCCCTGCCCCCCATACACACACACATTGCCCCTGCCCCCATACACACACATTGCCCCTGCCCCCCCATAAACACACACACATTGCCCCTGCCCCCCATACACATACATTGCCTCTGCCCCCCCATACACACACATTGCCCCTGCCCCCCATAAACACACACACACATTGCCCCTGCCCCCCCATACACACACACACATTGCCCCTGCCCCCCCATACACACACACACATTGCCCCTGCCCCCATACACACACATTGACCCTGCCCATGGGCGTAGGAACCGGGGGGATGGGGGGGACACATCCCCCCCAGCAAATCATGCGGGGGGGACAGGTAATGGGGAAATCCCCCCCAGCTCCGCCGCCCCCCCTTTTGCTGCAGCCGCCCGAGCGCTCTGCAGAGAGCCTCAGGCGGCTGCAGCTCTGCCCGGGCTGGTGCGTCCATGAGGGTGCACCGCCCGGGCGCAGCCAGAGGAGAGGGGCTGACAGGAGGGAAGCGCTCAGCGCTCCCTCCGGTCACTCCCTCAATGTAGCGTGGCCGAGCCCTGTATAGTCCGCCGGTACAGGGAGCATCTGTCTCCTGTACCCGGCCGGACTAAAAGG